>NC_056586.1:3626645-3768890 GCF_018340385.1 Cyprinus carpio
ACAAAATTTTCGTATCGTTTTTTTTTTTTTTGGAAACAAACAGCTTCGTATCATAGGAAGGAGATTCTAAGACATATCCTGCAGTCATCATGGATGAGATTAGTTTTGCTTCAATCAAAAAAAAAACAAAATCTTGGATAGAATCGAAAAGAACTGAGGAATCAATCCATCGTGTGAAAGACCAGGAATTGAAATTGGATCGATAGTAAAGCTGTGAGCATCGAACAGCCCTAATTGTTATTAGCAGCGCGCGCGCCCCCTGAACCCAAACAGGCGAACACTCCCAAAGGGAAAAACATCAAACACCGATCGATTGATTATCAGGGAACATTAAATCATCAATGTAATAAACAGTGTAAAATACATTTGAGAAAGACATTCTCTCATCTTGACACACATAACATTTCACCTATTATTTACTAATATATTTTATATTTTTGTGACCACCACATAAGCAAAACTTTGGTAACATGTTTCTTTGACTAGCTGGTATAGATGTAGGTGGTGTGGCAAGAAGGTTTCAACCTCTGGGCTTTAACCTAAAGATTGTGTTAGAAACCCGTCTAGGATGGTCTTTGTACTGAGTTGTTGTCCTTGAACTCTTTGCTGTGCACTGATTAAATGATCACCGCTGGTCACTGTAATTGCTGCTTGCAGCTTTATTTCTTACATTTTCTTAGAAATCAATATGCACTAATCTATACCAGTCATCTTCTGCTGAAAACCCTTCATACACACATGATCACACTAATTTACATGGACAGGGTCTTGCTAATTTTCTCTGACTGTTGAGCTCCCAGAGCAGTTTTTTAAGTGTTTCTGGAGTGGTTCAGTTACTCTGAGATTTTTTAGGGGCTGATTCAGTCACAGAATGGATGGCCTTTTTTGTGGCTTTAAAGACTTAAAACCCTGAATCTATTCATTCCTGCAACTAAAACAATCCTCAAAGTGAAAGTCTCTGTTGGAGGAGAGTCTTGATGCAGAGCACGAAGAAGAGGATATTACACAGATTGTACAGTGAACCAGTAGCAGTGACCATATACAGCAAGTATCATAGTACACATTTTATTATCTGTATGTATTAAATTATTACATTATTACATTATTTCATTGTGAATTGTTGTCATTGTACAGAAAGACCAAAACCCACAGTAACCATTAAACCTGCTCAACCTGTGTTCAGAGGAGAGACAGTCACTCTCAGATGTGACATATATAGTGAAGGAGTCACTAGCTGGAGATACAGCTGGTATAAAGAAGGTTCAATCAGTGTTTTCAGTTATCGACAGGAACACACACTCAGGTCTGTTACTGAGTCTGACGCAGGTGAATACACCTGTAGAGGATCAGAGACAGAAGGATCAGGCTGGTCACAAAAAGAGTGATGCAGTTACACTGAGAGTATCAGGTGAGCTTCATCATCTCTTCATACACACACAAACACACATTTAACATGTTATTAATGACTGATTTCTCTATTTCAGCTCCCAGAACAGTTTTAAGTGTTTCTCCACAGAACTGGTTGACTGAAGGAGATCCAGTGACTCTGATCTGTGAGGTTCACAGCTTCTCTACAGGCTGGACATTCAGCTGGTTCACTTTAACTGTCTCACCAGGTACGGTTATAATGTGCTTCATGTGGTAACATCTGATTAGCTGATTTTATTCAAGCCCAAAAATACCATTTAATATACATTCTCTGGTTTACAGGTCATTATGATCTGCTGTCAGGAAGAGCCGTCATTGTAGTATGATATTGCACTGTCATTTCTGCTGCTCTAAATCATACAGGAGTTTATGTGTGCAGAGCAGAGAGAGAGAAATCAGTCTATAAAACACAGTACAGCAACACACAGCTGCTATGCATCACTGGTGAGTTCAAACATAAGTTTATAAAACACAGTTTTGTATAATAAAGTTTGTAACTCTGCAGCAGTAATTGTCTTCTCAGGTGTTTGTCCTCCAGTCTCTCTGATCGTCAGTCCCAGCAGAACTCAACACTTCACATCTGCCTCTCTCTCTCTGAGCTGTGAGGACCAGAGTAACTCTACTGGATGGAGAGTGAGAAGATACACAGATGATGGACGGCTGGAAGATTGTTCATCATTACGTCGAGGATCACAAACAGGATCTACATGTACATTCAGCTCCACCAGCACATCAGACACTGGAGTGTACTGGTGTGAGTCTGAATCTGGAGAGAAACATCATCCTGTTAATATCACTGTACACTGTGAGTCTGTGTGTTTCTCTATTTAATCATTTCACTGGCAGTTTACAATTATTGCAGGAAGCAGGTTGTTCAATTATCAGTTGTGTGTTTATGATTTTTGTGGGTTTGGTATTAATGGTTTAATTATTTAAATAATTAAAGTATTTATGCGATCAGTGCATGTTTGCTCTGTTTCTGTAGCTGGTGTGATTCTGGAGAGTTCTGTTCATCCTGTGACTGAAGGAGATCATCTGAGTCTGCACTGTTTATATCAACATACAACCCCAGCAAACCTCAGAGCTGATTTCTATAAAGATGGATCACTCATCCAGAATCAAACTACAGAGACGACCATCAGCACTGTCTCAAAGTCACATGAGGGTTTCTACTACTGCAAACACCCAACGAGAGGAGAGTCACCCAAGAGCTGGATCTCAGTCAGAGATAAGAGTAAGAGCTATAAACACTGTTGTAATATTTCTGTAGACTTTACAGCACTAATCTAAATGTATAAATATATCTCAGCTTCCACAGACTCAAGGTCTTATAAACCCATGATAATTGGAGTGACTGCAGGACTGACTGTAACTTTTTTGATCATTGTCTTCTTGGTGCTGCTGTGGCGCTGCAGAAACAAAGGTTAGATTAATTTTCCATAACACATGCAGAAACAAAGGTTATGTTTATAATGATTATGAGCTTCTATCTTTTGATCATTGTCTTCTTGGTCCTGCTGTGGAGATGTGGCAATACAGACATTTTATGTTTGTGTAGGTGGAAGATCTCAGTCTCCCTCTAGTGTCAGTCAACAGCAGAACAAGAGTCAGACATCAGAGCAGAACCAGAGTGAAGCAGGAGACAAGACACTGCTGTCTGGTCAGTCTTTACCCTTTACCCATAAATCAATACCCTACATCTTTACAAGCTGAGATAGAAGACACTTACGGGTAACTTTTAACTAACAGAATGGACCTGACAATTAAATAATATTTCATTTTTTCTTAAGTATATATATGTGTGTGTGTGTGTGTGTGTGAGAGAGAGAGAGATTGGAAATTAATGAAATGCAATTAATGTAATTAATTTATTACAGGAACTGCTCATATTTATGACTCTACTGATGCAGCTATTTATGCAACTGTTGATAATGACATAAGCACAGGTAAATAACATTTTAATTATTTTATTATTTAATATAAAGGTATTTTATAATAAAATCCATCTTTTTATCATGATATATATTTGCATCACTGTGATATTTGCAGAGCAAATCAAGTAAAACCAGGTTTTTTCATTGTAGACAGTGTAAATGTACCTACTGAACTCACCTATGCTGAGTGTGAACTGAAGCCTACAAAAAAACAGAATTTTAATTGTAGAAGAAAACAAAGGTAAACTGAAATGAAAGTCTCTGCTATTATGATTTTATGAACATAACAGTAGCAAAAATCACCACATCATTTTCCTAAATGTCAGTTTGTGGCAGTGAACGGTGAAATTGATCTGATATGAAAATAAAATAAAATAAAATACTTTATATAAAAATGAAAAACATGCATTTTGAATTAATTTGTATATATTTTAGGTGCTGGATCTTGTGAAGCGACTTATGCTCAGGTTAAATAAAAATGTCCAGAAGAGAAACGTTCAGTCCCAGGATGCTGATGGGTTTCTGTTGAGAAGGAGTGGAAATGAACCAGGATCATCAATGATCAATAATCTTTGTGATATTGAGCACTTGATGGAAATAGATGTATCAGTATTTAATATTAGTGATTCAAACTGTCATGTGCTTCAGAAAGTTTGCATGCTTATCTTTGATTATAAATTGAAAAAAAAAAAAACTTGATTATGGTTTAGTACTGCAGTGTGTTTTCTGTTTGATTATTATTAACAGAGGCAGTAGATTATTAGTAGAACTGAGACAACAGAATATTATTTTCTGACTGTTGAGTAAGTGAATAAGTTTCATTTTCCTGGAAATATTAAGGAATTTTAAAATTTTGATTATCAGGTATGGAAATGTTGTCTCTAAATGTAAATGTATATAGTGAAAATGTATTTATACATCTTTATTTTGAAACTGCTAAATATTTTATTGAATAGAAAAACATAGCTCTTTGAGTTTGCAGTCTCTTAAAAAAAAGCCTTATCCAGCAATAAAAAAAAGTACCTTGTAAAGACATGGAAATACATTAATCAAAAAGTTATAGCTTGCTTGTTTGTCTTATTCTATTTATGTTTTCAGAAAAAAAAGGTTGTGTAGAATACTGTTTTATATACAATTCCTTTCAAAAGTTTGGGGTCAGTAAGATTTTATTATTATTATTATTTTGAAAGAAACTAATACTTTTGTTCAGGAAGGAAGCATTAAATTGATCAAATGTGAAACTTGTAATGTTTCAAATAAACACGTCGAAGGATCCTGAAAAAAATCAATTAAATAAATAAAAGTATCAGGGTTTCCACAGAAATATGAAGCAGCACGACTGTTTTTCACAATGACAATATTAGAATGATTTAGAAATATTAGAATGATATTCAGCATACTAAAATAATTTCTGAAGGATCATGTGACACTGAAGACTGAAAATTCAGCTTAAATTACATTTATAAAATATATTCAAATAGAAAACCGTTATTTAAAATTATAGTAATATTTCACAGTATTACTGTTTTTACTGTGTTTGGTAAAATAAAGACAGCCTTGGTGAGCAGGAGAGACTAAAAAAAAAAAAAATACTGACCCCAAAGTTTTGAATGGCTATAAACTGTTATTTTTGTAATTTTACTTAAATATTATTTGTTAAGATAAACAATATCAAACATCCTGAATATTCTCAGTTATGTATTAATGTATGTGTTCATGACAGACAGATGTAGTGGTTTTAGGCTGCTAGGGTGCAGTGTGAGTGTGAAGAGTTGGTCGTCATAGAAACGACTCGAGGTGATGTTTACTGATAAACAAACAGCATCTCGACAAACTGAACTTGGAATTTAAACATATTTAAACTAAAAAATGTACTTCATCAAATTACTTCGGTATTGTTTATTATTATTTCAGAATATCAGCATACCAAAATATTTGTTCACTGTTTGGTTTCGAAACCTCAATAAATATGGAAAGAAATAATAATAATCTACTCAGTTATTGTCTCACTTCTTTAAACCTGTTTATTGTCATGTTATCATGAAGGAGGCCTGTGTTTACAGCCTGAAGAATTTCAAATGATGAGATCTAAAAGGATTTGTTATCCTGTGGCTCCCTCTGGAGGACAATATTAGTGTTACAGCCTTCATATGAAGATGATATATATATAAATGGCTGTTATTTTCTAAATTAATGTTAGTACCCCAAGCATCAGAAGTACATGGAAACTTGGCAAGATAACATAAAACTTGGAAGATTTTATATATATATATATATATATATATATATATAGATATATATATATATATATATATATATATATATATATATTAGGGCTGTCAAATGATTAATCACGATTAATCACATCCAAAATAAAAGTTTTGTTTACATAATATATGTGTGTATACTGTGTATATTTATTATGTATATATAAAATACACACACATAAATTATATATTTAGAAAATATTTACATGTATATACATTTATATATTTATATTCTTATATTTTATATTATATATAAATATATTTAATTTATAAACATAACATATTCTTCTTAAATATATACATGCATGTGTGTGTATTTATATATACATAATAAATATACACAGTATACACACATATATTATGTAAACAAAACTTTTATTTTGGATGTGATTAATCGTGATTAATCATTTGACAGCCCTAATATATATATATATATATTTTAGTTTTTAATCATTTGACAGCCCTAATATATATTTATATCATGTGATGAATCCAAATTTAAAGAAACTTTAAAGAAACGGCACACCTCTCCTTTTTTTTGCTTCCTTAAGAAGAAACTGGCTGCTGCTTGAACAGAAGGTCAGGAATACGCTGCCAGTGTGTTTGATGCAATAACTCGGCTGATCTGGTGTCAGTGTGTACCTCACATGTTCTGACAGAGCTGCTCAGATGAACAGAACAATGTGTAAAAGTGTCATAATGCTTCACACAGATGATTTTCTACTTTTACTGAAGCCTGAAGTGCAAATGCATTTCTTAATAAATATCCTAAAGACAGTGATATGCATAAAAAAAATTATATTGTACAAATGTTGCATTGACAAAGATATGAAATTACATTCAAAACAAAACTGCATTAGTGATAACAGAAGATACTAATGTGTTTCAGCCATGAACATCTGAATCAGTGAATTATTCTGTAAATCATGACGATGTCTGAGTCTGAGCGCTACAGATCTTCATATGAATGCATTAGTGAACTGAACAATGTCAGATTTGAACTCAAGCATCATCCGGTGTATTTCACTCTACTGAGACATTCCTTCATGTGCAGTTCAGGTAAGTGTTTTGTTCTGTGTAATGTTATTACATAACAATATTATTTTGTTTTATTATATTATATTTTTTTAAATTTCATTTGAAGTTAAGGTGATCATGTTCATTATTTTGTTATTTTATTTATTTTTATATTTTTTTAATTTAGGTACATACATAATGTTATTATATAATTGTGAGATTCATTTCCCTCCAAAGATGACAGAAAGAAACAAGAAATCATATGTTGCATTTATATGAAATATTATTTCTTCTTTTAATTTGGGGAGAAATGTGAATATGTTTTTGTGAGATTAATCTACATTTTATTTTCTTTCTAAGAGAATGTTTTTTTCCTCTTCTTTTCTAACACGGTCAGTTGTCTTTGGCATTGGCGGTGGATCATCATCCATGAGTGTCTGATACGTTCTCAGCATGTTTTTTTGCTGTGTTTGAGCCAGTCTCTCCAGGGCGTCTGGTTCTGCTCGGGGCTGATCTCTGACAGAGTGGACGGTCG
Organism: Cyprinus carpio; assembly: GCF_018340385.1. Classification (NCBI taxonomy): domain Eukaryota; kingdom Metazoa; phylum Chordata; class Actinopteri; order Cypriniformes; family Cyprinidae; genus Cyprinus; species Cyprinus carpio. The sequence continues at coordinate 3,633,827 of NC_056586.1, forward strand.
TCTGGACTTACGCAGGAAAGAAAGCCGACCCGCTGATCTCTTCTGAGGCTGTTCTGTCTGCTGCTGGCTCCTCAGCTGCTGATTGATGATAACCTGGATATCGTCCTGCAGGTGCACATGAATAGTTCATAAACATGATAAATTGTAATATTTTAAAAACCTACTTTTGCACATCAGTGTAAAGTATTTGGGTACAAGTGCAATAAATCAGTATAAATGCATTCTTCTGCACATTATTATTATTTTATTTGTGATAAGAACAGGAAATATGTTTTGAGGACACATTCACTTAAAAATGAACATTAAACAAAAAAGTTTGATTATTATTATTATTTCAATTTTATCTACTCTCATTTAAAACTCAAAAGCAGTTACAAGACATTAAACAGCTGCAGGCTTCCACTGTGAACAGCAGGGGGCGAAAGAGTATCCATAACATTATTAACAGACAATACACAACCTAATCTACTAAGTGAGGACTGAGAGATCAAAAACACACAAGTGTCTTACCTGCCAGGCCTCCAGTTCCTGTGACAGCTCAAGTTCGGCTGAATGGCTTCCAGGAGTTGGTTGTTTAAACACATCATATCATGCTTTGTTCTCAGCAGCTCTGCCTCCATCGCTGTCTTCCTGCAGGAGAGAAAACCAACACCAAGACGTTAAAAATACCTCTTTTCTAACAGACAAGACTATTTAAATATCTGTTCCAAAGAAATGTCACTCGCATAACTGATAATGCATTTACTTTCTCATTAACATGTATAGAATCATAATGTTCAATATTTACTTAGTGATGTATCATCGCGGTCCTTTACGGCCTGCTGAACTACTTCCTGCTCCACAAGTCTCTCAGCTCGGATTTTGATCTGTGTTTTTTGTTATAAGACGCTCATTCTGAGAGAGAAGCCAAACAATTATGATTAATCTTTGAAATGATTTTGCAAATATCTGTCTAATGCTGCTTATAATGATATTAACATTACACAAAATGCTAAAAGCAAAATGTCACACGCAAATGCTCTGTATTCACTCTGCTTGAAATCTTAAAGGTGTGTTTTGTTTGAAAAACTAATTTCAAGCATTTAATCATAAACTCAATGCTTTCAGTAATTTTATTCCAGTTAAATATTTAAAAATATTAGTTCTGAAAACAGTGCCGGCCCTACCGAATAAGCGCTTGCAAAGGGCCCCATGTCAGGGTTCAGACAGTAATGCTCGGTAATAATATCTGTGTGTTAGTGTTTTGTGTTAATATTTTTGATGAAGTTTGCTCGAGTAAAGTTTGGTAACAGAGAAGTAAAAAAGAGAAAAGAAAGTAATGGCTTTTGAAAATATATTGCTGAAATGGCAGTTGCTGGATCGTGTCTTATCTGTTTAATAATCCGGAGCTTCTTTTCTATCGACCAGTTCATTTTTACAGTATTGTGAATTTGCTGCGTAAAAGTTGATCTGGACAAAAGCAGCGGACTGAATATAAAATGCATGTTCATTCTCTGACAGCAGGTGGCGCTTTAGGAACAGCAGAAATCTCTTCATAACTTTTTTAAAGCATTATTCTCACCACATTTTCATACATTGTTTTCTGAAAGCAATGGTTAAACTTTTAAATAGATATAAAAAGTTGTTAAAATGATTCATAAGTATTTATATCTTCATATTTATGTATTGAAATTCACAGAGTAGATATTAAGACAATTTGGTAAAATGTTACTTGAAATAAAATAAATGTTAACTGAAATAAAATACAAAAACACTTAAACTTGTTTTATTTTAGCCAGCTGACAATGCAACATTTCTCATTTTCATTTACTTTATTGATTTTCTAAAATGACTAAAGACTAAAACTGAAATCAAAATTCATAACTATAAAGACATAAAACAACAAAAAGCGGTAAGTTCACCTTTACCAACTTCATCTCTGAAAGGCCCAAAAGAGAATCAGTGAGCACTAGTTTTACTACACAGGGTTTCTGCAGGTAAACTGAAGACTTTTTAAAGACCTTTTTAAGACCAACATAATATGAAAATATGCTATTTAAATGTAAATGTCTAGGAAGCACACGAGTTGTGTTAGCAACACTTCTGCATCAACTTTCTGCAGATCTCCATTATTTCTTAATTTAGTTAAATTCACACACACACACACACACACACACACACACACACACACACACACACACACACACACACACACACACACACACACACAAGCTGCGCCCCAATATGGAAATATATATTTTACTGTACTTCTGATCACATCGGGGAAAAACAGGTTCTTCCTCAGTATTTTGTTTTTCTTGTTTTCCAGTGCAGTGCAAGATTCTTAAATCAAGATACATTTAAGATACTGAAAAGCAAAATTACATAACATATGAAGTCTTGTTTCATGAGAAATTGATCCAAACTCAAAAATTCTAATTCATCTTAATTTTTATTCCCTGTTGACAGATATTTGCTCTTGTTTTAAACTTAAACTCACTTAATTAACATTTTTCAAGACTTAATTTTGAAACACAATAATTCTTATTTATTTTTATTGATGTTTTGATACAGTATTTGTAATTGCAAACAAGACAAAAGATATAAGTTTTTTTTAATTTAATTTTTTTTTATATGAGTTTTTTTTATGTGTTTGAGATGTTTTGTTCTGTTTTTTTGTGAATTAAAGATGTTCAGCAAATTAAGACTTTTAAAGAAACCTTGACTAATTTCTTTTCTTCCTGAAAACTAGTTGAACAGATTCACCACTTGACTGCACTTGTCTTCATACAGCGGTGAATCCCAGTCAGAAAAGCAGTACATCTTTGTTCACAAATTCCCCAGGGGTTGCCAGGCCCTCCAAACAATGGAGCCATTTTTTTAGAAACTGAGCCCAGGTCAGGGGCAGTGATATTGGGCTGCTGTTAGTTGTGGCTGTTACCTGATCCTGCAGCTCCTGTATCCGGATGGCATTCTTACACGGATCGCTCACCGATCCCACAATGGACTTTCTCTTCTCCTGCAGACACAAATGATACAGAAGCGTTCAGCACTGCATGCTGGTTAGCCTGGGAGGATTCGTCAAGTGTGGTCTTTGTTAGACTGTGATGGCAGGGTGTATCTACAGCATCAGTATCTCTCTCTCTCTCTGGCTCTGCCGTTGGCTTCATTTGTGGCTTCATCGATCCTCACTGAACACACCTCAACCTGAACAAAAACTCTGATGCAATTCCCACTTCAGTATGAGAAGTTTGTTTAATATCCAAACCTTTTGTTAAACTGCACATTAACTTTAAATCCTAGTTCTATGCTATGTACGGTTTGAGCTCACAGAAATAACATTACTGTTTCAGCAATTACTGATGCAAATTAATGAATAATTAATATATATTCTGATCCACTCTCCATTCAATATTGGGTGAATCTCACAATATTATGATCCACTCTCCAGAAAGAAAGAAAGAAAGAAAGAAAGAAAGTAAACAGAGCCTGTTTTATATTACCATAAATTTTTTAGCAATATTTTCAAAAATCTGTTATTTTTTGTCCATTTTCTGAAATGCATCTGAATATTTGAGTTTAAGTTTTTGTTTTCTCTTTATTCTTTTTGTGTAAATTTTAGTACAAATAAACTGTAATTTGTATATAATATTAGCATTAAAACTAATTGAATAGTGTACACTGTACACAAATACAACACTATACCAAGATGTGTAAACACAAATGAATATAGCCTTATTTTCTTTAAGCACATTAAAGTACCTTATCTTTTCTTCTGTTTGATGTGAGTTTGGAATATGATCCAGGAATGTTATGTGAGATTTACCCAATGGACAAAAAAAGCCATGAGGACCCAAACCATTATGGTCTGAATGAAGACATACTGTATGAAGATGTATGCTTGTGATGAATGTGAATCATTGTTGCTGAAATTTTGTGAGACAGTATGAGATGTCAAAAAACTCCAGGGAGGCACACTGTATGTCACCTTCTGTTACGTTTCTGTCCCATAGAACCCAACTGTACCTGTAGTGTCTCACTCATCCACTGAGCTGCATGTTTCAGTTGTCCCAGCATGCCCTGCAGGCTGTCATCTGAGTCCTGATCAGGCTCTGATCTGTAGGCCACAGGCTGAAGCAGTTCCAGGATGTAGTGCAGCTCCTGACAGACCTGCTGGGCAAGACACATGTTCTAGTTGTGCCAAATATCAAATTAACAGGCATAAATGTAAATATTTGAAATGTGTGTAAATCATAGAGAGCCCTCTTGCTGTCCACTGCAGCCTCCTAATCAAGAAGCTCACGAGATGCAGCAACTCTATATACTATACACTAGTGTTGTCAAAAGACCCGGTACTGTGGTACCAAGTCCGTACTAAAAAATGAAAATGTTACAGTACTAGTTTTTTTTTAAGTAACCGGGTGGTACCGAGTACCCGGTCAACCCGGTTCTTGGTGCACAGATGCGCTCTCTTCATAAAAGCACTGAGATGAGGCGATCTCAAAAGGAGGAAACACACCAAACTAACGAACACTTTAAAGACAGCACACCCGGATCAAATTAAAGAGTTCAAGCAGATAAGTTTCACAGTGTTTCCCATACATTGGGAAATATAAAAACTGACAAAACAGATTTTCCAAAAGCCGTTGACTTCGTTGAATAAACATGAGCACTGCACGTGTCAAAGTCTAAACCTGGTATGGCAAGGCAAGGCAAGTTTATTTATATAGCACACAATGGTAATTCAAAGTGCTTACATAAAAGAAAGTAAAATAATCATGAAGAAAAATAATAAAAAAAACAAAAAAAATAAGCAATTTTAAAACTTTGAAAATTATTAAAAAATTTACTTATTTAAAATGAATTTAAAACAGTTAAAACAGAAAATGATTTTACATAAAATACAGTGAATACGTAAGATACAGTGCAATCAGTTCGGACATCGCACAGTGCTCATACAATAAATGCACAGTTATGTGACTAATGTTTTAGCACATCTGATCTCTTCTGGAAGCTGATTCCAGCTGCGGGCGGCATAGTAACTAAAGGCGGACTCCCCTTGTTTTGTGTGAACCCTTGGTATTTCTGACTCGATCCTAATGATCTGAGTGGTCTGTTAGGTTTATATTCAATGAACATATCTGCAATATATTTTGGTCCTAGGTCATTGAGTGATTTATAAATGAGTAAAAGTACTTTAAAATCAATCCTAAATGTAACTGGAAGCCGGTGTAAGGACCTGAGGACTGGTGTGATATGCTCAGATTTTTCTGGTTCTAGTCAGAATTCTGGCAGCAGCGTTCTGTATGAGCTGCAGCTGTCTAATGGTCTTCTTGGGAAGGCCGGTGAGGAGACCTTTACAATAGTCCACCCTTCTGGTGATAAAGGCATGAACAAATTTATCTAAGTCTTGACTGGAAACAAAACATCTAATTCTTGCAATGTTTTTAGATGATAGTATGCTGATTTAGTTACTGCTTTGACATGACTACTGAAACTAAGGTCTGTCTCCAGAATCACACCAAGATTCCTGACTTGATTTTCAGGTTGTTTGACCCCTAGAGTCAAGGTATGCATTCACCTTGACAACTTCATCTTTGTTTCCAAATGCAATTGAATTCAGTTTTTTTCCTTGTTTAACTGAAGAAAGTTCTGGCACATCCAACTATTAATTTCATCAGTACATTGGCAGAGGGAGTCAATGGGGGTGTAGTCATTTGGAGATAAGGCTAGGTAAATCTGTGTATCATCAGCATAGCTGTGATAGGCAGTTTGGTTCTTTCTCATTATTTGACTTAGTGGGAGCATATACAGGCTAAACAAGAGCGGTGCAAGAATTGAGCCTTGTGGGACTCCGCATGTCATGGATGTCCACTTAGACTTATGCTCTCCCATTTACTCACATAATAATCTCTCCCTTCTAAGTATGACCTGAACCATTTGAGTAGCATCCCAGTTTTCCTGTCTCTCTAGTAGAATGTTATGATCGACAGTGTCAAACGCAGCACTGAGATCTAGCAATACCAGCACTGATATTTTGCCAGATTCAGAATTGGTTAACATGGTTAACATTGTGTCATATCGGTCAGAAAAGCAGATCTGGGCTTTTTATTATTATTATTATTATTATTATTATTATTATTATTATTTTTAGGTTTAAAATTCAAAATCCCTTTTAAATTAAATATGTACACAGTTTGGATTAAATGAAAGTATAGTCAAAATATTTAATTAGCATGTTTTTGTGTTTTGCTTTGGTACCGAAATTGGTACCGAGAACCATGGATTTTCACTGGTATTTGTATAGTTTTGTTTAAATGAAAGTATAGTCAATGTTACTACTACACACATAGTGTACTTCACATAATAGTACGGACAAGAGACTTCACTCATTTTGAATCCAACATTGTAATGGTTCCAACAGTATGAGCAGGGCTTAAAAATTAGGGCTGCCAATGACATTTTTGTGATTAATATTTTGTTTAAAGCATTAAAAATAATTAATGCAGCATCTGCTTTTTGATGTAGCTTTTATAATGCATCTCTACGACATGACGGCGGTGGTAATAATACTACAGACTTACATTACGCCTTCTTTCTTTGCGTAAACATTTGGGCGGTGTTATGCAAATCTTCCCACACAGTGACGTAGACATGTGGGGGGGTGTTTAAACGAGGTGTTTTAGGAGGGCGTGGACAAGTCTTAACTTTTATAAAGAATATCTCTTCGGGTTTGAGACTTTAGTCTTTGCAACTTTAGGGATCTTATCTGTGCACGAACAGCTTGTACCACTCCAAAGAGAAAGGAAAACTTGAAATCGCATAATATGAGCCCTTTAAAAAGCATCAGGTTGTGTTAACTGAAACCCCTGTATTTATAATTCCTTTGTAGGACTCTGAATTTAAATAGCTCTATGTGTAGAGTGTAGCTAGAAACCAATTAAACTGAGATTTATAAACACATGAGGGCTCTTGTTCTGTAACATTCATTTTCTGTAGAATGTGAAACAGTCTGGCATTATCAGGCTGCAGTGAGTACAGTTCAGTGTATCACCTGTTCTTTGTCCAGGCTCCAGTATCCCACGTCCAGATTGTTTTCAAGCTCAGACAGTAAAGATGAGTCGTTGTGACTCTTCTCCTGGAGGGCCACTTCCTCCTGCAGCTCCTCGACCTGAGACTGCAGCTCTTGAGCCCGGGAACGAACCCCATCCACTTCCCGCCAGGCCTCTGCCAGCTTGGGACAGAGAAAAAAAAAAAGTGTTATCACTCATTTTTTTACATTCATGAAGTACATATGCAAAATATTTTGCCAATTTTGGTGTGATTTTTGCCCCAAGCCTCTTTCATTTCAGACCCTGATTCTCTCATGCATCTCGATTCTCTTCAACATTTCTGAATCAGTTCTGAGCTTAGCTCGTCCATATATGCACAATGGCACTTTGTCGTATTCTGCTTTCTGTCAATTACACACAAACACACATCATCAAATAAGTATATAAACTTGTATGAAGTTTCACAATTGAAGCGGATTAATTGCACACCCGCCAGTAGTTACATGTTTTCCTTCCAAATGCATCCGTAAGCATCATTTATGCTGTGAATGAAGCACACTTACTGCTTCAAATGCTCACGTGCACTTTGTGTGATCATACTGAAGGTGCTCGTGGCATGTGACCGTGCATAACTCTGTGTGAGTGGTAAATGCATTTTCATCTCAATGCCAAATTAATTTAAACACAATCAGCTGTGTTTTGAGGACAGGACGAAACATCTGATATTTCACAAACAGATCTGTGCATTAGAGTGAATGCAGCCTCAGCTGTGTTTCTATATGTGAGGGTGCTGTCTATGATGTCAAGAGTAATTATTGATCAGAAAGAAAGATAGATAAATGTGTTTTTTGTATAAACTCTCTTTTGTTTTTCCCTTGGCATGTGTTTCTTTGTTCCCCTTTATTACTAATTTGCAATATATTTTTAAAAGTATTTACTAATTAGTACCAATAAAAATGCACAAATAAATTTGATATTCAAGTCAGTAAACTTTAATTTATTAGTAATTAATAAGACAAAAGTGGTTCAACAATTGTGTTGGAATCGGATCATCATTCCCAGAATCGAATCTAAAGTTGCTTAAATATTCCCAGCTCTTCCTGCACTAAAACAATGGCTGATCATCAGCATTTGAGAATGTTTGGCATTAATCTCTGGATCATATTACTACATTTTTACTGTTCATAAGAACTACTGAAATTTTTAAGAGACAAATCCTGAACCACCAGATTCCAGTTTCACATAAACTTCAGACCACAGTTTCTTATTCAGAGTGAAGCATTCTGCTCAGCTGAGTATAGTGTGTGAGAGCGACCTAACCTGTTGTATGTGTGTGTGACTCTGTTGTTCTTGTAGATCCAGGCGTGCGTGGAGCGCGGTCACAGTGTCTTTTAGTTCCTCATTCTCGTCGGTCTCCAAGTCATCTTTAAGCGCTGCTTGAGTGTTTGCTCCCGCTGCGTGAGCCGTGCCACCTGAAAGCACACAAACACACACATTAGTTTATAAGTCAACAAATTCTACAATCATTCACACTACAGATGCTGTCGCTTTATCGTGCAGTTCTTGTTACAGTAAAAAAGCTATGTTTGCATATAATCCATCCATGATGAAGGGCATGAGCGTGATGAACCCCTGCAAAGAACTGCATTCTGCAAGCTGTGTCCCAATTCAGAGGCTGCATCCTTTTGAATGCTGCATTTGAAGATCAACACAATGAAGGCCGTCCCAGTTCAAAGGTTCCTTCAAATGTGTCCTTCATTTACCTGGCTATGAAGGATTCAGTAGATGGATCCTTCGCAGCCCAGACTTTCCCAAGAATGACTGTACACCAGTGATGACAGGATTATTATTAAATGAAAATGCCAGATTACAATTTTAAATTCAAAGGGATGGTTCCCCCATAAATAATTATTTACCTACCCTCATACCATTCCAAACCCCTATGGCTGTCTTTTGTTATGTAGAACATAAAAGAAGATATTTTGAAGAATGTTGGTTAACTGAACACTTGCTGGTCCCCATTGACTTCCATAGTATGAAAACAAATACAACGCAAGTCAATGGCTGGTTACCAACTGTTTGGTTACCAACATTATTCAAAAAAAAACTTTCTTTCGTGCTCAATAGAAGAAAGAAACTCATGCAGGTTTGGAACAACATGAGGGTATGATGACAGAATTTTCATTTTTGGGTGAACTATCCGTTTTGGGTTTCATCTTAACTGAACATCTAACATTAAAAAAAAAAAAAAAAAAAAAAACACTTTAAAGTGGTTTAAATGTTGACATATCCTATAAGATGCAATTTCATAGATAGCTTATTCATGTACATATATGTATATAAATTGACCAAGGTGAACATATTAGGCAGGTTGTGAACCCTGTTTTGCTTTCACTCAGATTGATCTTTAAGGTGAAGGTGTGGCCTTTGAAGTTTATGTCCTTCCAAGGATGCAGCCTCTGAATTGGGACACAGCTATTGTCTAGTCTATGCCACAAACAAAGACAATGTAATGAGACAACAGTGAAAAACACTCTTTGAACGTTGCTCAGCCGATCAAATTCGTGGTCTGGAACTAACTACTGCATGACATTTAATAAACAAGCAAGTGTAGAGAGCTGCAGATTCAATGTACAACTATTTTTTTTGTTGAGTATATTTTCATTGTAATTACAGTATATACATTTTATAACATAAAATACCATACAGTGTGGAATTATGTTGCAGTTTTCTCACCTGTTCTTTAAGCGCGTTGATGATTTCGATGATCGTCCTGGGGTCTGGCTTGCCCCCTTTCTCTCATTTCCTCTTTCAGTCTTTGAAGCTCACCGGTCATGGTATGCTCCACTTCCATTCCCTAAACATACACAACACAGCTCACTAATCAAACCACTGTACGTCCAAAACGCTTTTTCAGCTTTCAGATATGTTCAGAAATCAAATGGGTGATATCCACAAGAGGCATCGTCTTTCAGAAGAGAAAGTAACAATAACAAAAAGACGGGTTTTTCCACTAAGGGATGCGTCGCATTTTCATAATGAAAAGAAGTTAAGTTCGCTTGATGAGAGCTAAACAAAAACATGCACTGGCTGATCGGGGGCCTCTGGTGATGAACCTGAATCAGCAGATAACCGGGCAGACGTCAGTGTGCATCACACACATCCAGAACCTGATCAAAGAGCCCCATGACAGATGTAGCTTGGCAACTTGATCTTGGCAGTGGCATCAGTCACTGTGAGCCTGTATGGGACGGGGGCGGGGAACGACCAGGCTACAGGTCCTGGTTCAGTTAGACTCAACTACCAACCACTGCAAGTTTAGTGGCCCCATGAGGGAAAGGCTATTCAGGACTGACCATAAACCAGTGCATTGTAGCATTCAGTAATGCTCCTGCCAGCTGATGCCCCAAGCCAGACAGCGTCTGCAAACTAATAAATCTCCATTTATTTCTGATACAATCTTATCAGATCATATGACAAGCTTTACTAAAAGGACTGCATTACTAGCAGTACTAGCTAATATAGAGAGAGAGAGAGATATTTTTTTGCATGACACAAAGCTGTCAAAATAGTGAATTTGCTCAAAGAAGAAAATTCAGAAGAAAAACCAACTGAGTGAGTTTGAACTGGGAGCTGTTGCAAGTGTGTAAACACAGATAAAAACGTGCAATCCTTGGTATAACAAATGTGATTTGATATTAGAGTAGATACTACTCCAATGGGAGAGGAACATGTGTGAAATAGTTTTATACACAAAATAAGTCAACATGAGCATGTGGATCTAAATTTAAGACATAGAGAGGACCCCAAAACAAAGCAACTGACTCCAAAAACATCTAATAGAACAGCAAAACTACTATTATAAAATACATCGTTTAGACTCCAAATGTTCTTTAATAATGAACTGTTATAATAACGTGATAAAGGCAGACAGCATGCTTCAGGACGCATGTCAACCTTCTGTGGCATCTCCAAACGAATAAATCTCTATTTATTACTGAATCAGACTGCATCACTGAAGGGAGCACATTACTAACAGTGTTAGCTAAATGCTATTTTACATGGCACTAAAGCTTCCAAAGTAGAGAATTTGCTCAAGGTGAACAATTCCAAAGAAAAACAAACCAGGAAATACAGGGGACAACAGTGCTGCACACAACTCTTTATGTATTTGTAACTAAGTTCATCTTGGTGCTCCAGCTGTCTAGGTTTTATGATCACGAAACCATTTTTTTATGCATATTAGCATTGGTGTCCCTGGTTAATTTTTTAGCAAATTCATGAATGTTTGCTTTGTACATTTCTCTGTGGAAACAGAGTCTTCATGGTGAATCTTGAGCTAATATGTATTGCACATATTTTTTATTGCAAAATGGGGAGAGCATTTAACTGTTCATGATGGTCACAGACTGATTTTTTAGCTTCACACTTTGATTCCATCCAGTTGGAGGATATCAAACATGTTTGAAATTTTGAGATGATTTTAAAACACATTGTTTTCATTAGTCATGCGTCTCCTAGCAACAAGGCACACCTTTCTGTCTGAGTTAGTTGTGATCAGAAAAACTTGAAAGTCTGGTAGTCAGTCGTTTAGTGTATGACGGCCAGTTTTTCCTCTGTGACTATTAAAAGTCTGTAAGTGTGTGATGCCCATGTTTTAAAATCTGTTCTGATTTTAAAAGTTGTGTAGAATATTCCAGCCTTTCGTGACACACAGCCTCTATCATTTACTTTCAGTTATCACCTACTATTCTTCTTCGCTGATGCTTTTCTTCTTTTGCTATGCTTTGTGAGTACGCAGTAAAGAATGTTGTTCCTTAAACACCAAACTACTGGGCCGTGAAGGTTACAGATGCTCTTGCTAAACGAACTCCCATGATTTGTTCTTTTTGGACGTCTGACAAGTCACATATTTCACTAAGCACTTGTACCAAACACTGCTGAACACAACTTATACTACACTGATATACAACCTAGAGAGTATAGACAACGTAAAGAAATAAAAGATTATATTAACCCCTATAATAATAGGGGTTCGCATAATTTTGTCCAATCCCTGTATATCATGAAGAATATTTTTTTGATCCTACAGCTATTAAACTTTGGGAAATAACTTGAGGGAATGATACCTCAGATCATGCAGCTTGTGGAGAGCAGGTGTGGCATTACGTAAGTCTGGTCGACCTCACAGCAGCTGACTGGAGAACAGCACAAGTGTGAATGATTTACAAAGTCATGCAATTAAACTGTGACTGATCTGCTGAATCAGACTCGCGTGACCTCAACAACTCTACACTTCCAGTATGCTTCTTTAAAGTAAACAATTTAATGGATACTCCTGAATATTTGTTTGCAAAACTGCATCCGAAGACTCTGTTTTTGGAGCTTGACATACCCAGTATTAATTTCCTTTTGATGTACGGAAAAGAATCAGCATTGTCTGTGCTCACTGGAATAAAGAAAGTCATGCAGTCTTGATTGCAATATGGAATGCAAAAGAATAGTAATAAGTATACTAATGTACTACAGAGCATATGAAAAGGCTCGTTGCTTATGTTTTTTTATCAAATACCAGCCTATACAAGCATGTTTGTAGCATCCCCAGAGGTTTTCACCCTGGAACAGGAAGGCACAGCTTTCCTGCAATTACAAATGCTTGTTTTAAGGCTCTTCTGTAAGCAACACTGGGAGGCAGATCTCCTCTAAATTACCCTGCATTCTCCTGATTGACTCACTTAGCGCTTTTGTGCGACCATGTACTGTACAGACGGTTAGACACTAAGAGTTCATCACAAACAGTAACAGCAGGCCATGAGAAACACTCACAAATACACACAATCAACCTAACCTCATCCTAACCCTCACACAAAGCTCTCTGCATCTTTATGAAGACATTTCAGTATTTAGTAAATTCATTAAGCCTATCAAGCTGGTTTCAGGTTGTTCTGTCTTTGTGAGGACAATGGTCAACACACACACACACACACACACACATAAACACATGCATATACACGTTTACTTTTGACTCCAAAATTATATCTTAGTAAATCCACTACATGCACATGAATTCACACACATGCAAATACTCACCATTCAAGGCTTCACACACCTCAAAAAAGAGCTTTTTACCAAAACAGACAAAAGCACATCTGCAATCGAAGCATAAGAGACACTTATCTGCTCTAGACTTCGCTCTAGAACCTGTTTGAGAGCAGTCAAAACCAAAACATATAAATGTTGGAAGCCGTGGTGGAATGAGTAAGACGTACTTCCTCTTCCTTCGGAGCAGGACGGGACACATAAACATCAGAGTTTCCTGATCTTTGATTTCTTGGAAGAAATGCTCACAGACACAGTCTCTACGGCTGTGTGGCGTGTGGAGGATGAGAGGGTGTGGGACTCCCAGTGGAACGGTACGAGTTAGCCATTACTCTAGTCCAAACTCACAACAACACATGACTACAGAACACAGCCTGTGATTACATGTTATTAACAGCTTTTTAAATGAGCTCATGAGTTTGAACCTGGCAAGTGTGCAAACAGAAAAAAATTAGCAAACATCGACCTTACGCATGATACAACGAGTGGAGTGTGAGAGGAACGTGTGGAAGTGGTTTCCTCACAGAATGAGTCAACAGCAGCAGGTGGATCTAAATTTAGGTTTCTCATCTCATACAAGAAGACAGAGAGGATTTATGGAAGCTGTTTCCACCACAAAAAAATAAATAAACTCAAAATTCTGACTTTCTTTTGCAAATTCTGAATTTTCATCTCGCAATTCTGTTTTTTTTTTTTTCAGCCACAAACAAACAAACAAACAAACAAACAAAAACCGGTAATTGTGACTTTTTCTTGTTAATTGTAAATGTATATCTTTTATATACTTTTTTTTTTTATCCCGTGGCAGAAACGAGCTTATAAGGAAAACAGAAGGAATTGATTCCAAAAACACTGGAATTGATGATAAATTTCCAACTAATTTTAATCAATTGAAAAAATAAAACAGTAAAAAAGGCTATTATAAAATATATTGTTCTGAATCCAATATTCTGTTATAATTGAATGTTTTATTCATGAGGTAAGTTGGTTTATGTTATGCCAAAAAAAAAAGCCAAAAAAAAACCCCTACTTTTAATGACAAGTTCTTCCTGCTACTTGCTCTCTCTCTCTCTCTCTCTCTGTATTACATTTTTCATTTTAAAGTATTTGAGTATTTATACATCATGGTGTTATTTGTGGCACTGCCTTTAATTTATCCTGATACAAAAAGTTATTGTATTGTATTGTGGCAATGAGAATGTACTTAGAATAAATATGAAAAATGTGAATTATTTATTTTATTTGTATAAAAAAAATGCTAAAAACTGAAGAAAAAAATTTATAACACTCAAGGAATTATTAAGGAACACTATTAACTAGCATGCATATTACTATTAACTAATAGTTGACTTTATTAGTACTTCTAAGCACATATTAATGACTTCTATTGCTTGACCATATTATAGATCATTTAACCCAATATCTAAACATAACTACTACCACAAAAAACTGCTACAGCCTTCCCATCAATAAACAGCAAATGAGGAGTTTATTGAGGGAAATTACTGTTACCAAAAAAATCCTAATTATTCTAAAATACGTTTCATTTTCTTCATGAAAAAATATAATTTCCTGTTTTTTCTTTGATTTTTTTATTTTTTTTTTTGCGTTTAATACTGTTATCTCTGGAATCTGAGTCAGATGTTACTGTGGATTCGCTCATATGGCCAAACCGGAAAGGATGAGGAAAGTAAAGAGGAATGTCACAAAACAGCACTGCCACAAACCCTGAGCTAAAATCAACATGTGACCACCGTGTCATTTCATAGATCAGTATCAATTTTCAAAAAGGTCTCATTTGTTAATGCTAATGCATCAGCTAACATAACCAACAATGAGCAATACAATTTTACAGCATTTATTAATCTTTGTTAATGTTAATCAATAAAAACACAATTCTTCATTGTTTGTTCATGTTAGTGCATTAACTAATTTAAACAGATAACTTTTGATTTTAAAAATGCATTAATAAATGCTAAAATGATCACTATAAGATTAACAAATGTTGAAGAAGTATTGTTCATTGTGTATTTATGTCCACTGAAACTGTAGTGTCACCCACAGAATTATTAAAAGTATGTATTATAGGGTTGGGACTTGCTTCCTCATACTGCATTCACAATTTTTGGATGCCAGCTCATTTTTCCATATCATATCTGTTACACTGAGCCGAGGAACAGTGTGACGTCATCTTTAACTGAGCAAGAGATGATCCCTGCTGTATGCGCATGTACTCCAGTTAAGTGTGTGGTTGGGTTTTGCCGTCTGCTCTAGTAAAGGACACATTCATTACACAAGCAAAGCAACAAATGCATTAAAGAGACATGCCCTTAATGATCACATCATCAAAACTGGCTTGTCACTGGATCACTACATATACGAGCGAGGAAAAAAGGTTACAATGATTTTGATATGATAGTGGTTTAAACGATTAATCATAGTTATTTTGCTAAAAAACATATAATCACAATTATTGCCATTTTATTGCACTTTCACATAAGCACAAGAGAACGTCACCTCGCATGGTTTGATTTAGTCCCAGCAAAACAATAACAGGCTGTCTTAAACTTTCTTTTAAGCAGAATATAGATCGCTAAACTCCAACTGTTTTCAGCTCATCAGTGCTTTCTCCGTAATGTAGAGAGAGTGCATGCACATAGTTGCCAGGACGGGGAGGTTAAATAAACCACTGGTCCAAAAAAAAAAAAAAAAAGGTTTGAATGGGGGGATTTAAACTCTTGAGATCTGGCAACCGGAATCTTGTGAAGGCTTGTTACCAATGCAAATATCGCTGATGATTATGCTTAATAAATTGAGAGAAACAGAAGAAATGATGATTAAAATACTATTCATCATGAAGCCTGATGGTATCATGCAATAACTGATTATTATTATTATTATTTTTTATTGTATTGATAAAATGTGAGTGGGTGTGAAGGTTTCTTGCTGGCCAAATGCTGCACTACTTGAGCTGTCATTTAATGCCTGCAGATCCAGCGTTACAGGATGAGTTATCATCAGATCAGCGACCGTGATATGAGGAATAGTAAAAGTGATGCTTGATATGAGGCTTGAGTACAGCAGGTGTCACTGACCCTCTGCAGCTGTTCTCTGAGTCTCTGGCTCTGTTCACTGTGCTCCTGCTTCAGTCTGCTCTTCTCTCTCTCCGCCGCGCTCAGACTCCGCTTCAGTCTCTCGACCTGCGCCTGCAGCTCCTGCACGTCTCGCTCCAGCTCAGACACCTGACTCTCCCACTGCGCCTGGCAGTCCTCCAGCTTGACCCGCAGCTCGTACCCTGCCCTGCTCCAGCTCCTGAGGACACAGCGCCGGTCAGCAGAACTGCACACGATTTGATTTCACACAGACCAATCTGATATCACTCTTTAATTCGATAGTCCACTTTAGACCTTCTACTAACTATAAGTAACATTGCAACATGTCAACAAACTCTCATTATAGTATTAGTAGACTGGGGAATAAGTTAACATGTTGTTGCAAAGTTACTTACCGTATAGTCAGTAGAATAAAGTGTTACCAATTAAAGTTATAAAATATTTGCAAAACACAACTAAGCCATCTGTTTTGTAGTATTTTCTTTACATAGACATTTAGTAATCATTCAGTGAATGAATATAACTGCTTAGAATTGTCTTAAAAGTTTGTCATATACGGTACAGACCAAAAGTTTGGAAACATTACTATTTTTAATGTTTTTGAAAGAAGTCTCTTCTGCTCATTTATTTGATCAAAAATACAGAAAAAATAGTAATATTGTGAAATATTATTACAACTTAAAATAATAGTTTTCTATTTGAATATACTTTAAAAAAAATAATGTATTCCTGTGATGCAAAGCTGAATTTTCAGCATCATTACTCCAGCCTTCAGTGTCACATGTAACATCCAGTCTATCACATGATCATTTAGAAATCATTCTAATATTCTGATTTATATGAGTGTTGGAAACAGTTCTGCTGTCTAATATATTTGATGAATAAAAGGTTAAAAAGAACTGCATTTATTCAAAATAAAAATAAATCTACTAATATCTATTCTAATAATATATTTTCTTTTACTATCACTTTTTATCAATTTAACACATCCTTGCTGAATAAAAAGTATTGATTTTATTTTAAAAAAAAAAAGAAAGAAAAAAAATTAATGACCCCAAATTACTGACCATTAGTGTATATTGTTATTACAAAATATTTATATTTTAAAAACATATCTTCTTTTTTTTTTTTTTTTTTACTTTTTATTCATCAAAGTATCCTAAAAAAGTATCACATGTTCTGAAAAAATATTAAGCAGCAGAACTGTTTTCAACTTTGATATGAATCATCATATTAGAATGATTTCTAAAGGATCACTGTGATAATGATCCTAAAAATTCAGCTTTGCATCACAGAAATAAATGATAATTTAAAGTATAATAAATTTAAAACAAATTATTTTAAATTGTAATAATATATCACGATATTACTGTTTTTTCTGTATTTTTGATCAAATAAATGCAGGCTTGATGAGCAGAGAAGAAACTTCTTTCCAAAACTAAAAAAATAGTAATGTTTCCAAACTTTTGGTCTGTACTGTATATATATATATATATAAAATTTATTTTTATTTTTTTATTTTGCAAGAGTGCTCATAACTTTTTAAGTAAGTTACATTCAAAGGTAGATTGGTCTAATTCAAAGTCGAAACTTAAGACTGATTACCACTCTGTTAACTATTAGTTAGTCAAACTAGTTCTTAAGACAATCTTAACATAGTGACTATGTTTATGCAACTGATTTCCACAGATGACAGAAAAAAGCATAGAGTATGAAAATGATATGAGGGTTGAGTAATGATAGCAGAATTTTAATTTCTGGGTGACCTATTCGTTTATGGTAACATATTTGATATTCAAAATCACATCTTTTTAAAACTGAATTGTATTTGCACCAAGATGAACTCTGTTCTCATTTCAGATCTCATTTGAAAATGCTTAAACTATGAAAATAATACTTATTTCCCCTTAAAAGAGCAGATAAATGTATAATGTTGCATTAAAATTTAAATACCTGCCTAAAATATGCCTTTTTTTAACATTTATATGTTGGCATCAAAAGCATTGAAAAGTAAAAATGTCTGATTGTATTAGATAAACTATCAAAGCAAAAAGCCTTTTTTTTGATTACATAATTATAAATTATTAACACAATAGCAATCCATTATTCATAATTTATTGATTCTCCCTAATTCCTTTTTCATCTATTATATGTCCCTTTCTAAAATATCCTACCACTTATATACTGTACACTCAGAAAGTCCTCCAGTTTTGTGGACATTCACACAAAGACCAGTCACTGTTCATTTGGCTATAACCACAGGATACACAGAAATCATCTCAAATTTAACAAGCGTTTTCTCAACATTTCAAAATTGTATCAATTACGGATGAACACCTAATATATTTACTTGAAATTCCACCAGATATTTTAAGGCAATAAATCAATAATTAAGTAACACATCTGCATGTTCACGGTTCTCTGATGTTTGTTAATGGTCACATGACATGCAGGTAAACAAAGAATAAATAAATAAATGATAATGATGATGATGATAATAATAATAAATAATGATGATAATGATGATGATGATAATAATAATAAATAAATAAAAATAATTTTCTAAGTTGTAAATAAATACATATCAATAAGTACATTTTACAAAATAATACAATTTAAGTTTTCCATTGTTGTTAATTTAAAAAATAATTTATTTCAATTCTACTTTTTTATGATTTAATTAATTATTAGCTATTTATTAAACTTACAACCCCCCTGCAGTTCCCATACAAACCTAAGTTTAGGAAACCTTGACGTTATATTAATGCACTTCATTATGTTAATAACAACAATTTTAATATTTTTCTTTTTCTTTGCATTTTTATATTAATATGGTACAAGATTATCCTATTTAAGTCAATATTGATAAACCAGTGAGGTTCAAAAGTAAATCTAAAAGTAATCAAAATGTAGTCTAGTGATTATATTACCTTAAATGTGTAATGTAATGGATTTAGTTACTAACTACACTTTTTATCATGTACTCTGGAATCAGTAACGGATTACAATTTTCAAGTAATCTACCCAGCTCTGGTTTTGAGGAAACTCTATCATGGGATTATACTTGTTTTCATATTGATACTATAATTTCCACTGAAAACATTTTGGGACCACTGTACATGTAGTATTTCACATGTAATATTAATCTAGGTTTATAAATTACTCTCACGTTTTATATAAAACAACAACACTGTGGCCCAGACGGAAATGATGACGAGGCTGACCTGCAGCTGCTGCGCGTGTTTGTCGTGAAGCGCGTCTCTCTCCTGCTTCACAGCTGTCTGTTCTCCAGCAGCAGAGCCTTTCCCAGCTGAGCTGCACAGAACAACCTCGTCCTCCTCCTTCTGCCGAAGCGCTGCGAACAGCTCCTCACTGTCCTTATACACCGACAGAACCTGCATCATTACTGAACTCATACGAGTAAAAGTCTTCCTCCACGTCCATTTCACGTGCTTTATAACACAGCTCTTCTCCCAGACTCATGGCGCCCGTGTTATGAGTGGAAACAGTGAGGTTCAGGGGGAAAGTAGCTCAAGTCTCGAGTCTCCATGTGTTTGCGCTTCTGTGTGAGAGAGACTGAAAGTGGGTGAGAAGCCTCTGGTTGACACTCATGGGTTTGTTTGCAGGCGGATGATGGGAAGGAACTCGTGTGGGTGGGGCTTGTGTAGTTTCAGGTGACTCTCACTGTAAGCTTTTTTGTTCCTTTAACAAATGTATTACAGTAACATAAAAATAAAAAACCACCCAGGCTGAGGGGTTATTACTGTTGCAGAATTTGCTCACAAATAGAAAGTTTATTCACACATAGCTAAAATAAGGTCTACAAACAAATGTCATAAATTTTACAAAAGTGAAACGGATTCACAAATGAACAAAATAAAATGACCGTAAAATTGTACAATACTTTATATATATATATATATATATATATATATATATATATATATATATATATATATATATATAGGTTTTCCACTCTTGAACCAAAGCGGTGGGGGAAACTCCGAAAGGGGCGTGGCTTCCACGCAACGTCCCGCCTCCTTCGTGAGTCTCCGCCCCTTCTGGAGTGCTGCCTGCAGGATACTGTATATCCTTATGAGTGTGCAGAAATTCACTAACAGGTGGACGCCACCCACTATTCTAGTTAGTGGTCAATTAATTTTCAGATTGTTCGTGTCGGTGCAGCAGCAGACTACAGAAGGAACATACTATCAAAGTGAAATATCTTAGGAGTATGAGACATGAAAAGTAATTTATTTATAATATTTCTACATACACACCACACACACACACACACACAAAAACCAAAAAAAAAAAAAAAAAAAAAAAAAAAATGGTATGCCTAAAACACAAGACTAGCAACCAATTTTTTTTTTTAAAAAAAGTTATTTTTAGTTAGAATATTCCTCTATATGATATGGCTCCGGTTCACATTTTCAAAATCATTTTTATCATAATCCTTGAGTGAAATAGGTAATGTCTCGCCTGTCATTAAACATTAATATACATGATTAAAAATGATCACAGCATGCAATACTTTTGTAATTTCAGGCAATTTTGAAGTAAAAAAAAAAAAAAAAATAGTATTTTCTTGCTTAAAAAAAGTACTCTAGTACTCTTTGTTTTATTTATAACATAAAAATTATAGTGCATATATGGCCTCATACTCAGTGAATTACAATTTATGTTGTAAAATTAAATACTAAAAGGTAGGGTCATATTTTCCCCGTAGAGGAAGATCCATCCGAGTAAGATACATAATTAGATATAGAATGGACTCTATGCATAAATCACTTTAAGACTGGAGCAGCAACCACTACACGACTTTCAGCCAGAAATATGCTTAAATATCTTTATGTGTTGAAGCTTGTCGCCGAAAGCCAGAGTGATTCTGCAGATTTTGGCCAATTGGAGTGTGGGTTTGCAAACTTTACACACTTTAAAATACATAATGAACCGTTGTTTACAATATGTCAGGAAAGAGTGCCGCTAATACACTTTGCTATAGACAAAAATGTTGTATCAGATATTAAGTTGCTGGCAGAGAGTCCAGCAGATTCAGGCATGTTCTAATACAGAGCTCATTTATTCAGTTCCAGACATTTCTGAAATGTGTGCGGGGTATTTAATCAAAATCCGTCCTCCTTTATGCTAATCCACATCCTATTTACACTTGCCCCTTCATGTGTTTTCTCTGATCAGATAGTTGTGAGCTCTTTAAGTTATGACTATTTCTAATGAAACTGTTCAACAAAAAAAATACCATTTCATTTGAGCTATTTCAGTTAAAAGTAAATTAACTATCATGTAAATTGTATTTATAACTGGCAGCAGCACAATCTTTTCCCACTGAGTCAATGTAATTTCATGTAGGCACCCCACATCCTAACCACCAGCTATACTCTTTAGCACAATGCTAACCGCAAACCCTCAAAAACTTTTTTGAACATCAAACGTAACAGCATTAAACTCACTAAAACACATACAATTACACTTAATGTCAACATTCAGGGTTGTTTTTAAGATCAAAATATAAAAACCTCTCAGAGTCACGAAAGTCACAAAACTAGTTTCGTCCATTTTTCAACTTTTATTCAAAACATATTTCGCCAGGACACCATGCCTGTTGTGCAGTGTTGAGACATAAAAAAGGACATGTTTTTTCCATTCAGTCCTCGTCGATTGAACGAAACGTTCTTTCATATCAGCTGCAGCCAGTGCTGATAATACAGACCGATGTCGCTACTGGTGAACACAAAGAGGTATGAACACATTCTACATTATAGGACTGGCATTTTTTATTCAACAACAACTTTTTTCTCCAAACATGTACACAGAAATTTCAATATACAGTGTGTATATATATATATATATACTATATATATATATATATATATATATATATAGATATATCTATATATATATATATATATTATATATACACATACATATTTATATACGTTGGTGTATCTGATGTTCTCTAAAAAGTCAAGGGCATGGGACATGGCTGCTGTGCGCTTAAAGAGAGGAAGGTAGGTCTCTGCTGTGTTATTTCGAGTCCACACAAAGGGTTCGGGATCTGCTAGACGGACAGTGAAAGGTTTGAGGGTTAAAGAGCATCTCCAGTGCTTTCAGTTGAGCTTGTTGGGAGAAAGAACACGTGGGAGCTGCCTACAGAGTGGAGAACACCAAACACTTATTGAGCTTCACAATACTGCACTTTTCCCTATTCTGAAAGACGGGAAAGAGCCAAAAAACGACTGAAGTTACACGGTTGTGACCTTTATCACGGAAACTCTGACCTCAGGACCGACGCTCTGGGAGGAGCTTCCTTTGGCTTTTATTATGTTTTTTTTTTTTTTTGTGGTAGATGGCGTGTACAACCACCTTCACTGCTACAGTACTGAAATGTCACACTGTTCTCCCTCCCAACAGTAGATGAAATAGGATGTGGGATTGTGAAGTGTTTGTGGGGTAAAATTTCTAAATAAAGGCCCTATGTAAAGACACACCTTTGGGTAAAAGCGCCGATCAATTTTTTTTGCCTCTGTTCCTCATAATAACTTGGTCACAAGGCTCTGTAATTCTACATCAACACTCTTACTTTGGGATGCGTCATATACACTTGCCCATTCTTTGGTAAAATTCAGCTCGTTTATCACAGAAGCTAAACATCCAATTCAAACTATGCAGCTCTACATGAATGATAAGTGCGAGGGGAGGGTCGATCCAAGAACATCCATCAATGCACGGATAACATTCCTAGCTCCTTTTTTCAAGTCAAGGTGCTTTCTTCCCGATGTATCTACAGGTATGAGTACAGTAACGTGTGTGTGTGTGTACATGAGGAAGGAAGTGTGTGTTGGAAACAGAGACGAGGAGAATGTGAGAGTGGATTCGGACCACAGCAGCTGCTGCCTGATAACTCTACATCATACCCAGCTGCATCAGAGAGTTGGCGTATGCCATCGGCTTGACATCTGGATGAGGCTGAGGAGAGGGAAGCAGAAAATCAACTCACAGACTGCATTTATCACAGAAATACACAGCTAACTAGTGATTAACTGACCCTTTTCTGGGATTGTTAAACAAATGAGAGTAGCAGGGTTTCTGAAGGTAATGTATTAGCAACACTTCAAAGTTTACAAACAAGCTAAAACAACTTCCAACAGATGTCCATGACTTTTTTTAATTCGTTTGATAAAAACAAAACTTAAGACCTCAATAGCACTCCTCCAAACAAATAGAAATATGGAAATAACTGTACCTTCTGATCACACTGCAAAAAAAGTGTTGGCTATTCATTAGCATTCCCTTCTTTTTTATTGTCTAAAGACTGTTAAATCAAGATACATTTACTTGAGAAGCAAAACGGAGCAGGTCTTCTGTGAAACTGATCAATATGAAGCAAGTTTATGATTAAAAAGAACAAATATCCACCAGCGGAATCAGGAAAAAACATAACTGAAAGGGAAAATACGTTTTCATACACCATTTACAGGTATTTATGATTCTTTAAAAATAAAAATAAATAAATAAATAAAAATAAGTTTTGTTCAATTTCTCAGAAAACAAGACTTCAGATGTTCAATTTTGCAGTAAATGTTTCCTGATTTAAGAATGTATAGATATATGTACTGGAAAACACTCAAAATACTGAGGAAGATTCATTTTTTGCAGTATATGCAACATTTAATGCTATGATTTTATTCATTTAAGACCTTTTTAAAGCCTTATTTTGTGGAACGGTGAATTAAGATATTTAAGAAACATGCTAAGTTAAGGTACTTGTTTGTCTGAAAAACATGCTAAATGCTAAAGTCAGTTATTCTCCTTTGAAAATGTGCGTCCAGGGCCGGAATGTCCTTCTCTGTTTTGGTTTGTGAAACCCACCCACTGCCAGTTTACCCAATTGTATCTCAGCACCCCAGGTTGCCAGTTGACGAAAAACACAGCATATTTCATTACATTCATCATCAAGTGCGCTCGTTCCTGTTTGTGTCATTAATCTGGCAACCTGCATGTGCATTAAGTCTGAGGAGGAGGGGCCAGGTGAAAAAAACCCTCTCCAATATTTTGAATTTGGACTGCAATACCTAGTTCAACCACTATGTGTCAATCATACATCCAGCACCTTTAAATGATTTTACAGTGATTGCAATAAATGCATATATATGACATTTCCCTAGAAGAAATGTTGCTGCATCCCTACCAACAAGCTTGTGATGTCTGCGAAGTGACTGCAGAATGAATAGTGCTCGACCGATATTGATTTTTTTTGATGTTCGATGTCAATATCTTAGAGAGCAGGGTGCCGATATAAAGTTGCTAATTATGATATCACACTATTTAAGGATAGTAGAAACACATGCATAACAATTGCTGAAATTAAATGTATATGTGTGTATACTGCCGATAAATAAATGCCAAATATCGGCCCTGGTGATATATCGGTTGACCAGTAAAAATGACTGAATGCAAATATAAATCATGTATAAATGTAACTGCACTGACCACAGCTGTAAACTGGTGGAACTCTGGCTTGAGGTCTGATCCCCTGAGATGAATGTAAGCTCCTTTATTTCCCATCTGGTCACTTAAAACAAAACAGAAGCACACAGAAAAGAAGTTGTCATGAATATACACACAGAAAGTAATCATTAGCACCACAATGTGTAACTGACGGAACCTGAGTCTCTATTCAGAGGTTCAGAATAGAGCTGCACGAATAATCGTTAAAAGATCGCAATCTCAATTCAGACAACCACACGATCTCATTTCTAAATGACAACGATTCTCCCGTGTCTATTAAACCTTAAGAACAAAATCTTACCGGATCATTTAAATCTGCGTTCGCACTGCCGTTGGCACACAGAGAGCAGTAACCATGTTTGGTTAAGAAACAGCTTCACAAACAGTCTTTTCAACTACACAGTATTATTTCCGTCGTACAGTCATTCATATTATCACAGAAATACTGGGGTGACTTTAAAAATGTATAATAGAATGAATCATTTATTCAAGAGAATCATTCAAAAACACTGATTCATCTAGTAGGTTTATGAGTGAGTCGTTGAATCATTGATTCAAACAGCTTTTTCATAATTTTAAATATTAAATTGGTGTATTACATTTTTTATATTTTAAATACATATACACTACCAGTCAAAAGTTTTTGAACGTTAGATTTGTATTTTAAAGTTTTTGAACGAGTTTTTATTTGATTCCAAAATGAGTTTTATTTTGAAATATTTTTACTATATAAAATAACTTTCTATTTGAATGTATTTTAAAATGTCATTTATTCCTCTGATTTTAAAGCAACATTAATCTGAAATAGAAATATTTTGTAAAATTATAAATGTCTTTATCATCACTTTTGATAAATTTAAAGGATCCTTGCTAAATAAAAGTTAATAAATTATATAACCCCCCCCCCCCCCAAAAAATACTGACTCCAAGCTTTTGAATGGTAGAGTGTATAATGTTACAAAAGCTTTTTATTTCAAATGAATGCTGATCTTTCATTTCATCAAAGAATCCTGAAAAAATGTACTCAAGTGTTTTAAATATTGATTATAATAATAATAATAAAATGTTTCTTGAACAGCAAGTCAGCATATTAGAATGATTTCTGAAGATCATGTGACACTGAAGACTGGAGTAATGATACTGAAAACACAACTTTGATCACAGCAATAAATTACATTTTAAAATATATTCAAATAGAAAGTAGTTATTTTAAATAGTAAAAATGTTTCACAGTATTACTGCTTTTGCTTTATTTTGTATCAAATAAATGCAGGCTTTGTGAGCAGAATAGAATTTTTTAGAAAACATTAAAAATCTAACTGTTCAAAACCTTTTGACTGTTAGTGTATATTAAAATGTTTAATAATTTATTCAAATTAATTAAAAACTTTTAAACAGACTGCAGTAATAATAATTTGCCACACATTATTTTGATTAGTTCGGAATCGTGGGAGAATCTCTATTTGAGACAAAAAAAATAAATAAAAATTGTGATTCTCAATTTATCGAGAATCGTGCAGCTCTAGTTCAGACATTTCATTCTGACTTCACCCAAACATGTTCTAACACTAAGTTTGTTTTCAATAAGATTGTAATTCTTTTAGTGCTGTCAAACGATGAATTACATCCAAAATAAAAGTGTTTACATAATATATGTGTGTGTACTGTGTATATATACTTACGTGTGTGTGTGTGTGCGTGTGAGTGTATATATATATATATATATATATATATATATATATAAAATTTATGTTATATATAAATATAAATATTATATATATCAACAAAAAAAAATCTTAAATACATGCATATGTGTGTATTTATATATACATAATAAATATACACAGTACACACATACATTATGTAAACAAACACTTATTTTGGATGCGATTAATCATTTGACAGCACTAAATGATTTATAAAAATGCATAAAAATTATGCTTTCCATAACTCAATATGCATGAGACTGATGTCTAATGTAATGAGTGCTGACTCTTCACTCTCTCCAAATGAAGTCTTTGGCTTTATATTGTAATATTGACAAAATGTGGCACATTACATCTGCTGATGTTTGAACCACAATCTTCAATTCTGCAATTCTAGCCATCTCTGTTTTAGTGATCCACATAAAGTGGAGCAAAATTACGCTGATCGCCATTATATAATCATTTACATAATGGTACGGTGCAGCAGTAATCAGGCTTAGTCAGGCTTAATGCAGCGGTAATCAGTCAGGCTTAATTTTCTTTATGCAGAATATAATTCTTATTTTGGGGTAAAATATGGCCAGGGGCCAGTTGCATAAACTTCTCTATGTTAGGACAGTGGCTTAAGAACTAGTCTGACCAACTAACAGTTAGCCAAGTGCTAATCAGTCTTATTTTCTGGATTCTAATCTAACTTAACAACTAACTAAACAAATTACCAGTCTTAAAAAAATAAAATAAAAATAGATGACTAAACTTTTATGCAACTGGCCCCAGGACATGTTCTTGACATGACATTGACCCAGATGTTTTTATGACCCTTGCTTGATTTTAACATGTCCCGTTTGTGTAAATCACATTATGCACTACTGAGGACAGAGAGAGGTTTCCGTACCAGTAGTTTGGCGCTGAGAACACGGTGATGCACTTCCCTGAGTGAGTGACCTCGTAACCCTCGGCTTTCACCTCATGACTGCGCACTATGTACTGCAGCTTGTTCTGTTCCAGGAAGTGCTCTGTAACGTCAGGCCCAAACTGACAGCTCACACCCCGCTTGCTGACGGACCGTCCGTCCTGGAGGAGAACACACATCAGTCAAACACAGCTGTGACCGAAAACCTTGGCTTAGCTGAAGGAGGGGAACAGAACTGACCTGTGGCTGAGGATCTGACCACAGGAGATCACACATCGGACCTGCGCAAGACAGTTACAAATTATAACGAGTTTTCATTTTCCAATGAAAAGAGCTTGGCCCTGCAACACTTCAGTTCTTGAGACTCTCTTATTAAAATTGAACAGTGTTCCTCCGTAGAATCCATTAGGGCTGGACAATTTTATCGGTTAATTTGAATGTATTGTTTTGCAACAATTTTTTTTTATTTTTTATTTTTTAAATCAAGGAATCATGGTTTTGTATAAAATATTAGTAAACTGTATGATTAGACACAATAACAATAAGCCAATGTTAACAGTTAAGAGAAAAAAATTATCCGATCGCATGACGGCGTGTGACACACTCAGCCTAACAGAACAAATTATCGCTAGTTCTGAGTGCACTGTAAAACCTGACAAGTAACTTAACTTAAACCGTTTGAGTAAACAGATTGCCTTGATTTAAACCGTGTAAGTTTTAAAACTTTGCAATTAAGTAATTAAGTGATTAACTAAGTGCTGATTGAGCATTAGTGATGAACAGCTGCTGTTAACAAACAGCATCACCAGCTCCACTTATTAATAACCAGACTGACTTTATTTCTGTCAGACGTCTACAGAAGATCTGATTGAGAATTAACTAAGGTTTAGATGTTGATTTATTGTTTCATTTGAAGTAACCATGTTAGAGATCAGTGTTTGCTTTAGTTGGGCTCTTGACCCTTGACTTCTGTCTTAGATTATTTTTTTCTTTGGCTGTTGTAACCATTTGTTTTTGAAACATGTTTGTTATAACTCAAAAAACCCAGAGAAAATATGATCAGGTATTGGTTGTTATACAGCATATTGGTGATGATAATCATAAATTATGGAGCTGTTCAGAGTCCAAAATTTGACTAAATGGGTGTTGTATAATTAGATTTTGTTGGTTATGATGATAGTCATTTATGGAGCTGTTGATTCTGTTATAATCAGTTAATATAAAGGACTTTCCAAACACTTTGTGCACATACATCATTCTCCTATGACAGCAATTAGTCACACACAGACATCAATAATCAGGATATGAACCTCAACAATGGTGACGAAAAAAAAAAATGAGAAGACATGCTGCAATGCATGCTGGGTACTATTGTAGTACAAAACTCATCCATGGCTCCCAGCATGCTCTGCTGCATTGTTTTTTTTATGGTCACCATTGTTGAGGTTCATATGCTGATTATTGATGTCTGTGTGTGACTAAGTGACACCACAGAAAACCAAACTGTTTGGAAAGTTCTTTATATTAACTGATTATCACAAAACCACTGGCTCTTAGAATCACTTTCACTGTAATCAATCCAACTAATTACACAACACCTATTTCATCAGAGATTAGACTCCAAACAGTTCAATAATCAATGATTATCATCACCAATATACAGTATAACAACTAACATCTAGGTACAGGTTAGATTAAAAAAAATTTTAGCCTGAAGGTACTGTAAGTTGCTTTTGATAAAAGCAGTTTCTAAGAGAGTGTGTGTGTGTGTGTCTGTGTCTCTGTGTGTGTGTGTGTGTGTGTGTGTGTGTGTGTGTGTGTGTGTGTGTGTGTGTGTGTGTGTGTGTGTGTACAAAACACCTGATGATATGTTTCCTGGGCTTTTGAGTTACATCAAATATGTTTTAGAAACACATGGTTACAACAGCCAAAGAAGAAACTAAGACAGAAATCAAGGGTCAAGAGCCCAACTAAAGCAAACACTGATCTCTAACATGGTTACTTTAAATGAAAACATAAAATCAACAATCTAAACCTTAGTTAATTCTCAATCAGATCTTCTGTAGACGTCTGTCAGAATTAAAGTCAGTCTGGTTATTAATAAGTGGAGCTGGTGATGCTGTTTGTGGGGTTGTTTAATCAGATCTTGAGAGATTTAATGTATTTTATTTCAGTTTATTTTATCTAAGGCTGTGTCTGAAGTCAGTAGTAGTTCTTGTGTTTCTCTTTTCTTCAGTAATTCTGTTTGTTAACAGCAGGTGTTCATCACTAATGCTCTAATGATAAAAATGCAAGGTTGTGAGATGCGAGTTGAACTTCTTTTAACTCGATTGATGTGTTTTAGAACGCACTTTGAAGAGTGAGACGCTGTAAAAGATGTGAAACGCAAGCACATTTTCTGGAATGTTGCCGATAACAGAAATTAATTTTTTGAGTAAGTTTAAATTGAGTTTTACCTTTTATGGGCATTTTTACCATTATATATATATATCTTTTTTTTTTTTTACAAACACATAAACAAGGTTTTTTTTTTTTTTTTTTTTTTTAACGTTGAATAGGCTACTGTTATTTGAAATAATTGTAGGGAAAAATGGGAAAATATACTTTAAATATAAACCTGAAATACCCAACAGTTGGCAGCAAATCACTGCATGAGTGAGTCACTGAGTCATTCATTCAAGCCATTCATTTAAACAGCTGATTGATTCAGTAACTGTGTCTGTGTCTTCCTTTGGAATGATTTTCATTGTCGAAATACAGCAAAAACAAGAACTGTTGTGTGTAAAATGTAAGTCACTTAATATTAACTTCTTGTGTATTGAACTGTTCATCAAATCAATATCACATTTGCAATCATGCTGATATTTGGAGAAAAACATCACTCTTTGTGTGATATTAACTATATCTGATGATATAATTACAAAAAAACAAACAAATAAAGCATTTGTACAGACTAAATCACAGTGAAAGTGTGAACTTGTGCAGATGTGTAACCTACATCTCATAGTGTATGCGTGCACATGCTGGGTGTGTGTTTTTTTTACGATATACTCGATAACGTCAACTCCCACATCATCAATATATATAGTCGTTATATATCACATACCCCTATTACTGGTTTTATACTTTTAGTCATTTGGAATTTGAATTGCCTTGACTTTTTGAGTTGATCTAAAAAAAAAATATAATTAAATGAATAAAATCAAATGTTTACATTTTGGCTAAGAATCGTTTAGTATTTTTCTTCATTTATATTAATTCTAAACATACAGGACATGTTTAATACAAGTTTACATAGTATTTGCCTTCATATTTAATAAGTGAATTTGTTTTGCATTTACATCACATTGATCGCTTCATATGTCATGCACTTGGAATAAAACCTTCTTTAACCAGACGGTTTTGTTTTAATACGGAGAATGTTACCTGAATCATGTTGTGGTGAAAAAAAATGTTTGTTTTTTATTTGTAGTTATATTTTTTGACTAGTTAAAGGGGTCATATGATGCTATTTTAATTTTTCCTTTCTCTTTGGAGTGTTACAAGCTCTTGGTGCATAAAGAAGATCTGTAAAGTTGCAAAGACTAAAGTCTCAAATCCAAAGAGATATTCTTTATAAAAGTTAAGGGTCAACCAAGCCTACCTAAAACGGCTCGTTCTAACACGCCCCCACATGTCTATGTCACGATGTGGGAAGATTTGCATAACACCGCCCAAATATTCACGCAAAGAAAGAAGGTGTAACTTTTATTTTCTCTGTGGCTGCCGCTGCCATGTTGTGGAGTTGCTGTGTGTTTCATTGTGAAAGCGAAACTACTTTGTTTGTTCTTCCAAAAGAGGACACAACTAGAAATCAGTGGTTAAGTTGTATTTACAACAATGTTCCAGAACAGTTCAACCCAAATATTCAGATGTGTGCAGCGCATTTTGTGGAGGATGCGGACTGTTTCCTGAACCAGTAGCTTACAATGTGTCTGTGGTACAACGGCTGTTTCTATAAAGTTGAGCAGTTCAAACATTGCAAGGACAGTCTGGCGATTCTGACTCACAGCCTGTAAGTACGTTTTTTATATTTAAAGAATTTGCCAATGATGATTCAAACGTGAGTTTTGAGCAGTGTAGAGTAGAGTTGTTGTTTGTTGTTTCTCAGATCACAAGTGTAGACATGGTTTTATGTTTACGCAGCGTGATACGCAACGCAACACAATGCATAAATACACAGTATAAGTCATTACAATCAGTAACTATGTCCCCACTGGATGCAACAAATGCCTCGTTTGTAATGGGTTTTATTTGTTTTGTCTCGTCTAGTGATGTCCGGATCGCAAACAAATCTTTCTATTTAACCGGATCTTATTAGTGAAGAGGTCAAACCAGTTCACCAAATCAAACTGAATCGTTTGAAACACGTCTCCAGTACGCATAATCCACAAATTACTTAAATTATTCAGTTTATAAACGTGCCTTACACTCCCTGTGATGCGAAATTAACCAATATCCTGAGTTATCCAGTTATCCTAACAGTACATTGAAAGTGAAAGGAACTATCCCTTTAATTGAAATTGGTTTGTAATTCAGCCAAGTATGGTGACCCATACTCAGAATTCGTGCTCTGCATTTAACCCATCCGAAGTGCACACACACAGAGCAGTGAACACACACACACACTGTGAACACACACACCCGGAGCAGTGGGCAGCCATTTTATGCTGCGGCGCCCGGGGAGCAGTTCGGGGGTTCGATGCCTTGCTCAAGGGCACCTAAGTCATGGTATTGAAGGTGGAGGGGTATCCAGTTATCCTAACAGTGAGAACCGATGATGGGATGTGCATGAGCAGAGCAGCTGGACTGAGTCTCGTGCTGCTGGGAGACAGCATCACAGTATGTTAAGAGGTGTAACATTTCCGTCACACACTTGAGGCATTCGGCCAATCACAACGCACTGAATAGCTGGCCAATCATAGC
Organism: Cyprinus carpio; assembly: GCF_018340385.1. Lineage (NCBI taxonomy): Eukaryota > Metazoa > Chordata > Actinopteri > Cypriniformes > Cyprinidae > Cyprinus > Cyprinus carpio. The sequence goes on from NC_056586.1 coordinate 3,666,186, forward strand.
ACACCTCGCTTTTCAGACCTTTGAGCTCTGTAAAAACGTGTTTCAGAAGGCGGGGCATAGAGGAGAAACAATAATGTACATTATATGGAAAATAATGTGTTTTTTGAACCTTAAATCGCATAAGCACATTTCATTACACCAAATACACAAAATAATGTTCTTTTTAGCAGCATCATATGAGCCCTTTAAGAAAAAAAATTATAATCTAAATTGTTATCAAACAACATAAAAATTAAAATTCAAGATTTTTTTGGTCATATCACACAGCCTACGCAGGACCACATAAGATTTAACAAAATGATGTTGCGATATTGGACACGTCTTACCAGAGTCTGGAGGCTGTCTATTCCTGTCTATCTTTCTAATGTCTTCTAAGGTCACACCATCCTCACTAAACAGTCCTCCATGCATCACCTGAAACACAATTCATCCCACATTCAAATTCAAAGAAAGAAAAAACTTCAGAGTAGTGTAAATGTGACAGCAGAATGTGCTGAATCTGATGAGCGGCCTCCTGTCATACCAGCACTTTGCTATTGATGCACTGGGCGAGAGGAAGCCACTGGAAGACTTCACTGAAGAGCTGGAACATCTGAGCGGTGTACTTCGCTTTCACCTCACCCTCGAAGCCGTACATCTGATTCATGTTATCCGTCTCATGGTTCCCTTCACAGAACAGACGTTTCAAACGATTTATCCATCACACACAAGCATTTTTGGGAATCTGGACTAAGAAACGCTGATGTGTCCTCACCTCTAAGCAGGTGGAAGTGTTCTGGATACAGCAGCTTGAAGCCAAACAGCGTGAGCGTGAGAATGACTTCTACAGAGACAGAGCCGCGGTCCACAAAGTCACCATTAAACAGCTGAGAGCCTGAAGTCAAGACTAATTCACTGGATCTCAGTGAGGGGGGGGGGGGGGGGACTAAGGACTTACTTAGACTAAGGTGATGGTTTAAATAGTTATTATAATTAGATTAGATTAAATTATATTCAACTTTATTGTCACTGTGCAGAGTACAAGTACACAGCCAATGCAATGCAGTTAGCATCTAACCAGAAGTATAATATTATACAGTTAAACATATTCAATTACATACTCAAGAGAACAGGTATGACAACATTACAAACCCGAAAGGAAAGGATACGTAAGGATTAGTTATAGAGGGTAAACCGTTCAGCTCAAAGATATTTAGGAGATCATAGTACTGGCCATGTGTGTCTCCACAAATAGTTATTTCCTCTGTCTAAACAACAAGAGAAATGAAAAGTGAGAACAGCATTATCATTTCATCATTAAAGGAAATTACTATATGGACAAAGACAAAACAACAAAAAAGACTGAAAGAGAATTCCATTTTGTTTCAGTGACTGAAGACTGTGTAAACTGTTCTCTTACCTCTTTTAATGAAATTTCAACAAGACTCGGAAGCTTGGATAAAACTTCTTTAACTTGAACCAGCATCTGAAAGACAGTCATGCTGATTATGACCATGAGTCAGTGACAAGACTGTTTTGTAGGATCTATTGATTTATTCAAAAATACATTAAAAATGCAATCCATTAAGACAGTAACTTGGACACCCATCTTCTCTGACAAACTTATTTAAATTTAAAATTGATCTTCTTTCTATCAGTTTCATTTTGTGGTCATGATAAGGATAAGGACCAACAGGGGAAATAATGTTTTTTATTATGTTATCATGTTTTATAATGAGTTATTTAGCTGTTTTTTTTTTTTTTTTAGTTTTTTTTTAACCTAGTCAAAATAATCCAACTTAGGGATGTTAATTTTAACCGGTTAACCGTTAACCAACCATTAAGAATTTTGATCGTTTAATACAATCAGTTAAAAGGTTTAAAATGTCATTTATTTATTTTCAGCCATTTATCAAAATATTTAAAAAGGTTTGCTGCATGGTTAAAATATGCTACGCGTATAAACAACTGAGCAGTGTGTTTTTTTCCATATGTTTGACTATTTTATTATGATAATGAACAGACTACATTGTCAAGGTAGCAATGCTTAACTGTGTCCGCGCATGCGGCGCCAGCGCAGTCACTTGAAATTTTCCATTCTAACAGTGGAAGCAGCTACTCCCTTTAGTCATAAAGATAATTGGAATTGTAAAAGGTTTGCCTTTATTTGTGTACATTTGCAAAAAAAAAAAAAAAAAATCTTTGTGCTTTTGTAATATAAACCTAAAGAAAAATAGGAAGGCACTTTCTGCCGTCTGGTTTCCTTTCATGCAGCATAAAAATGAACTGAAACTCCTCATTCTAGGCTACTTGTTGCACAGTTTTTCTTTAATTATCTTAATTTATTATTTGTGTAAAGATATATTTCTTGTATAGGCCTATTTATTTGTTATATAGCCAAGCTTTATTATGTTTTTCTCCGCTCGCAGAAGCGCTGCAGGTGCGTGATGTAATATGATGATCATGTGAATCCTCATGTTCTGTTGTTTGCTGCTTTTTGGCATTTAAAATTAATTCTCTGGAAACAAATGTTAGTATTTTTAACGGGTTACAGACACTGGGCTATCCTTTTTAATTTAATTCAATTCTAATTTAAAATAATCTTGTCCTTGACGGTTAATAATCGGTTAACGAGCGTCGGTTGTCAGTTAGGGAAAATAACCTAAATGAACATCCCTAATCCAACTGCAGTTTGATTGAGATTATTTGGAATGCACAATTTAAAAACATGATTTCTGAGAATTGTTAAAAACGGAGTTATCTTTTTATGCAAAGTGCTATAAGAAAACTCCATTTAGGATTTTTTACAAATAGCATCACATTCTGAAAACCTTTTGTCCACCAAGTCATTATGGTGTAACCAACATGTTTAAATTAAACAACTGTGCTTGATGTGTTATTTTTTGTTTTATTTTATTTTTAGATAGGTCTATCTTTTAGAAAAAAGAAATACTACAGAAACTGAATACTCAAATAATAAAAAAAAATTAATTCACTGTATGAGTAAAAATCTACATAGATTTTTATTAGAGCTTCAAAAGTTACTCAGAGCAGAGTATGTTTTTTTTTTTTTTTTGTCTTTTGTAGTCTGATTAACATTAAGGTCAGAGATGGAAGTGGGTTTATTGGGCTGCTGTCACTTTAAGAGCTAATGCATGGATCTAATATATTTAGGCACTTTCTATTTTTACCCAACTGTTTACATTCATTTAAGACAAAGCTGACTGTGTTTATATATTCACCCAGATGGGCATTTTGACAAATTTTGTGAGCATTTGACAATTTAAACATAATAAACCACAAAGAAGAAATCAATTCAGTACTCAGGCACTGTGCAACCTGCGACTTCATATGTGCGCACTTCAACTGTGCACACAAGCCATCTAACAGACCACGTATGAGCATCAATCTGTGTTCTGTTTCAAAACTTTTAGCACTTGTTTTTAAACCACAAGGCTTAAAAGTGCAAGTGTGCAGCACTACAACATCGCGTGAGCGTAATGCGAATGCATTTCTACAGGTTAATTTGATAGGATCGATATATCCCCCATCACAACAAGATCTCTGTGTGTGTGTGTGTGTGTGTGTGTGTGTGTGTGTGTGTGTGTGTGTGTGTGTGTGTGTGTGTGTGTGTGTGTGTGTGTGTGTGTGTGAGAAGAGCATTCACCTGGTAAGCACACTTTCTGTGCAGTTTCTTCTGGTCTTTGAACCAGGCCATCAAGTCTTTCATGAACTTCAGTGTAAACCTTCCCATCTTCAAGTTTAGGTCCCAGCATAGTCATCCTCGATGGCTGGTGGGAGAGAATTTAAAAAGAAGATCATAGTATCTCTAAATCATTAAAAAACATTAATAATTTATATTCTGAACTATTTTTCAACTGCAAATAATTTTACAGTCATTTTCGCAACAGGTCAATGAAAAGACCTAATGTAATCAATTTATTTCTCAGTACCACACACTTCTATAATTAGCATTTTTGTTAGGCCACCTTATTACTACAATGAAATAATTTTTTCCATTAAAATAACATCAGCATTTTTCTGAAATGCTTTGAGCAATATGGGTAAATGGGAAATAAGACAACAACAAAACAATAGTTTACACTTCATTTGAAGGTGTCCTTGTTACAGAGTAATTTCAGAAATAAGTGTTGAGTGATATTACTTATAACAACACGTAGAGTTATGTTTAGGGTTGATTGCTTGTAATTAGGCATTATTTACTTTTAATAACTGTAACTGTCTCCAAGCACTTACTCATGTTCTCGATGTCTAAGGAGTCGACTACTGATCTCTTGAGCTCGTCGCTGGCGATGGCCCGTTCAAAGGCCTTCTGTTTGACAATCTTATTGCACTCCTGGTACTTCATCTTGGCATCTTTGTCATTGGGACGAACTCTAACTACCTGTCAGCAATGAAACGACGACAGCACAAAAAACTTTTACAAAAACAAAATCAAGTCAAGTTTGTGTGCTGAGATGAATGTTTTAAACAGATTTATTCAAACACACATTAAATTATGAAGACAACAGATTAAGTCAACGTATAATGAATATGTAATATAGTGCATATATAGGTAAATGTGACATTGTTAATAAGTTGTTTCACTGATGTCTTTCTGTGGTTGAAATACTGACTGAGTGACTGCATGATGTAAGATGTACTGTTTCTTTCAACATAACTTCATGTTTATCACGTGCTGTAACTAGAAGAGATAACCTGTTTATGTGTTGCTTGAATGGAATCTGCTAAAAGCGATCCGTCATGCCACGATAAAAAGTGTCAAACCCACATGTATCGTTTGTACTTTGTGATAAAACTGAAATGTGAAAGCTGAGACTTCATATTAAAAGTAACAAAGCACCTGACTTACTGTGATTATTGGATGGCAGGTGCACTACAAACAATATTTTAGGCAAGTTGACGCATCAACAGAAAACCAGAAATTGTTGTTCCTGCCGAATATTTTTAAATGCAGAAATTTCTCTGCATCAATAATATACACTCATGGCCAAAAATATCGGCACCCTTGGTAAATATGATCAAAGGCGGCTGTGAAAATTAATCTGCATTGTTAATCCTTTTGATCTTTTATTTAACAAAATCAAAAAAATCTAACCTTTCATTGGATAATAAGAATTTAAAATGGGGATAAATATCATTATGAAATAAATGTTTTCTCAAATACACATTGGACAATTATTGGCACCCCTAGAAATTCTTATGAGTAAAATATCTCTGAAGTATATATTCCCATACATATTCACAATTTTAAGCACTCCAGGGTGATTATGAACATTAAATTATCCAACCATGGCTTCCTGTTTCACAGAAATATAAATTGGAGGGAAAACAAAGCCCAAATCCATCACAATGAGAAAAACCAAAGAATATATTTCTGAAGTGGCAGCAATAGATAATTGAGCTTCACAAATTAGTGAAGTGGCTTTAAGAAAAGAGCTAGAGCCAGTGAAAATTACCATTTCCACCATCAGGGCAATAATTAAGAATTTACAACCAACAGAAAATGTTACAAAACTGTCTGGAAGAGGATGTGTCTCTATATCGTCCTAATGCACAGTGAGGAGGAGAGTTTGAGTAGCTAAAGACTCTCCAAGGACCACAGCTGGAGAATTGCAGAGAATAGTCTCGGGGTCAAAAACTTTAAAGAAAAAATTAAATTGTAAAAAAGTTGTTAAATAGATCCTATGTTGTTTGGTGTTGTTTGGGGGGGTTTTATCATAGCTCATCCAAAAACAAACTCCAGCATATTCAGTTATCAGACACGACTGGAACTTCAAATGGGAATGGCTTCTATGGTCAGATGAAACTAAAAAAATTAGCTTTTTAGCAGCAAACACTCAAGATGGGTTTGGTGAACACAGGGCCAAAAAGTACTCCGTATTATGAAATATACTGCTGTATTTTTGATGTTGTGGGTCTATATTTCTGCTGGAGGTCCTGGACATCTTGTTTAGACACATGGCATCATGGATTCTATCAAATACCAACAGATAAAAAAATCAGTAAGTGACTGACTCTGTTAGAAATCTTATAATGGACCATGTTTGGATCTTCCAACCGTACAATAATCCAAACACAAATGTCAAAAACAACACAGAAATGAGTCACTGAGCTCAAAACCAAGCTTCTGCTATAGCCATTCCAGTCCTCTGACCTGAACCCTACTGAAACTGAGAGGAGTGAACTGAAGAGAAGAAGCTGAGAATCTAAAGGGTCTGAAGTGATTCTGGATGAAGGAATGGTCTCTGATCTCTTGTCAGGTGTTCTCTAACCTCATCAGGCATTATAGGAGAACATTTAGAGCTGTTAAACTGGCAAATAAAGGTTTCAAAAAGTATTGAATAAAAGGGTGACGTTAACTGTTGCCAATGTGTATTAGAGAAAAACATTTATTTCATAATGATATTTCCCCCCATTTTAAATTCTTATTATCCAATGAAAGGTTAGATTTTTTGAGAATTTTTTAAATAAAAGTTCAAAAGGATTAACAATACAGATTAATTTTCACAGTCTTCTTTGATCATATTTACCAAGGGTGCCGATATTTTTGGCCACAACTGTATATTTATCTAAAAACACTATATTAGAGTGATGAGAAAATACCGAGTCTCACCGTTTCGTAATCTTTGAGTGCTGCTTTAAACTTGCCCAGGGCCATGTTGGAGGTGGCTCGCCGATAGTAGCCCTTAATGTAGTTCTTGTCCAGCTCCAGGGCCCTGGTGGCGTCCCCCAGCGCATAGCCGTAGCACTCGGTGCGCAGGTACGCCAGACTCCTGTTACTGTAGTAGATGGCATTGCTCGGGTTCAGCTCCAGTGCTTCCGTGTAATACTTGATGGCGTTCTCATAGTCTTTATCTGAAATCAGAGTACGTCACAGAGCATTGGGTCTGTGCCACTTTTGAAGAGAGTCAACACTGTCAAATAAGTGCCTACTAGACATGAGCAAAATATTGAACTGTATCGGACTAGAATGTTACTGTCACATTTTGATCATATTAGAGACTCCTCAAACAATCGCAATGAAAGTTTTAAGAGGAAAATGGAGAAAGTGAAAATCTGTGTTTTTAAGACAGTAATTAGAAATTATTACTTTTTCTATGACTAGTAATGTGATTAAAAACCCAAAAGTAATTAGTAAGGTGATTACATCTTAGCATATCTTACCCCAGTGTTATTTTAGTATCGAGATATAGCTTTATTCATATTTTAAATCAGTCTGTATTTTTATATTCTATGTTTTCATTTTAAATGGTAGGTGAAGTTTTAGTCATTTTGTTTTAGAAAATTTTGTATTTTATTATATATGTACTAGCGCTGTTAAAATTATTATTACGATTATTATTATTTTTTTCAGTTTAATGAGTTACAAATATTTAACACAATTAACGCAGGGGTGGAGCTGCTTCGGTATCTTTTTTCTTGACATCAATAGCGTTTCTTTAGACGCAGAACGTCTTTACGAGCATATCAAACAGGAGACACTCCAAAACTTCACCTCTGCACCAGCAGCAAAACTAATCAAACAAGTGCAGAAAAGACCAGTAAAAAACACTTTTCGGTGGGTTGTCTCCTGTCAGCCATTATACTGTGCTCTTTAAATTGCACGCACAAGTGTGGCGGCATGCGCTGTATATGATTTCATATTAAAGGGATACTCCACACCAAAATGAACCTTTTGTCATTAATCACTTAGAAAGAAAACAGCGCATCCTTGTGTCGCGGCTGACACAGAAGAGCGTACGCAGTTTGCGTTCAGCAGGTGTTTTCCAAAATGGTGCTACGCTGATTTGGAGAGACACAGAGGAGACGACTTGTGAATAAAGTCGTTATTTTTGTTTTCTTCTTGTACAAAAAGTATTCTCGTCGCTTCATAATGTTATGGTTGAATCACTGATGGCAGATGGAGTATTCTGACGATGCTTTTCATACTTTCCTGGACCTATGTCTATGAGACAGTCACAAGCCTCCCGGTTTTCATCCAAAATATCTTAAATTGTGTTCTGAAGCTTTGACGGGTTTGGAACGAAATGGGGGTAAGTGATTAATGACAAAATGTTAATTTGGGGGTGGAGTAACCCTTTAATGATGAGCATGCAATGTCGTAGTTATGTCATAAGTTGTCTTGAAGTTACCAAAAAGCCGATTTAAATCTGCCTTAAAACTGTGGCTGTGCATGTAAGTATTTGTTACGAGTCACATTTAAGAACATGTCTCTGAAATGCAGTGGTTTTCCAAACTGTCCTGTAGCAGCAGCGCTGTCTCACTCATCTAACTCACTCAATTCAACTCATCAGCGCATTAGCAGAGACTTAAAGAAAGAAGTGGGTCAGAAAAGGTAAAGAGTTGTGAGAAAGTATGATGCGTGTCAGATCTGCGTCATGTTCTGCAGCGGCAGCTCTTAAAGCACCCAAAATAACCGGTGATGTCCGTTCATCAAAGAACAAAAGAAAAGAGAGGAAATCAATAACTTTTGTAGCTTTAGTTTCCACCGAAATTACCCGGAACAATTGTACTAGGAACTTTTTTTCCCCCAGACCTGTTGCTTTCTGTATTTCCACCGCAGTCTAAAGTACCGTGAAGATTACACAAATGGTCTAGTGATGTAAACCTGCGCGTGTTTCTCAATACAGAGTACGCAAATTTCAGACTTGCATCTTCGGTTGTTCGGACTTTGCGAGTTCGACTCTGGAGTTTGATCTCCTGCGGACGGGGCAACGCAAGTCCAGTAATTCTGCAAACAGCAGCGTACTTTGATAACATCAGTCAGCTCGCCTTGGCTACTGCAATTTTCCTCACTGTATATTTACAATAAGACGAAATAGAATATCAAACACCATGCCTTCTTTCGTTTTCATTTAAACAATAATAATAGCCGCAGAAATGCACTTAGTTCAGGGAAATGTGTATATATACAGCCTACATTACAATGAAACAAAATATTATATCAATTGCCTCTTTTTATTTTCATTTTAACATATAGATAAATTGAATAAAGACCAAAGATTACCTGTTAGATTTACCCAAAATGAATCATATTTTATGTATAACCACTAAAGAGACATCAGAGCCAGCGGCACATATCAGAAGGACTAGCCGAGGTGAAGCTGCTCTCCGCGGATACATGAGATCTGAGCTCCCGCTGATCGTGTGGAGCTGATCGTCTCCAAAATCGGCAAATACATTTTTAAATAGGCGCTGTCTTTATAAATAAACCACATATTTGAGTTTTAAACAACTACATTCTCGCCTGAAATACTTTTAAAACTACATTTCATGACACAATAACAGTAATATTTTAAAAATGATCCAAATAAATGGTGGTTGAAATCACAATGCTGCGTGAACTCAACCAATCAGCATGTTTAGCGCTCAAGTCCCGCCCCCGAAAGTTCCGGAACTTTGAAAAAGTACTACCTTGTGAGCAGGGACTTTCTGAGGTGCTTTTTTCTACCCGGAACTTTATTTAGTTCCTGGTTCCTGCAGTGGAAACACACCGAGTACCAGCCCAAAGTCCCTAGTTCCTGGGTAAAGTTCCAGCGGTGGAAACGAGGCTTCATTTTATTTTATTCGATTTCTGTATATGTCCTACTTGCTGAAGGGCACAGGTAGCTCACTTAAATTAGAAATTGTTCTTTTTTTAAAAAAAAAAAATCTAATAAATGTTAAAATTGATAGCTCTTAATTATACTGTAATGTTGAATGGCTAGTCATAGTTAAATATTAGAAGGGGGGAAAAAACTATTTCCCAGAGAAATCAGTAGTATTTGTATCACTGATACTCGCACTCAGTCATAAAAAAGATGCTATTAAACAACTATTAAAAATATGTGTGTATTTTTATTTGTAGTTTCAGTTTTACTTTCAGTGAACTATAATATCCCTGACTTACCCAACCTAAAATACTCCAGGGAACATCCTAGAAACCACTTTGCATATATATATATAAATGCGTAGTGATGATTTCAGAGGAACTGAACATATGAAAATAATTAAATTATTTAATAGTAATTAAATCATATGAATATTAATTATTAATATTACTGATTAATAACAAGCAAAACAGTGTTACATTAAAAATATACAAATATTGTTATTATTTTTTACAAAGATGCATCGGGGTCTCCGTAACCCAAAATATATAAAAAAGTCAAACCCAACAGAGCTTAAATATTAATGCACTTTCAAAACGAGAGGGATCTTGTTAGTTCTAGATACACTTAAAAATAATAATAATAATAATAATAATAATAGCACTACATTTGGTACTGCATTCTCTCATTTCAGTCACAGTGTCCAAAAGACACATTTACTGCACCGAGTCATGTAGTTATTTAATTTATTTATTTATTTTAGATGCTTAAAACGTCCCATAGTTACACTAATGTTTAAGGTTCTTCGGAAATACGCAGAAGACAAATAATAGAAACGTCATGAATGCAGATGAACTGAATCCGTGAATGAGTGACAGATCCGACGCCAGTAAGATTCCTAATCACATGAGTCTGATGTGAGCAGAGAGTAAAACAGATGACGAGGAGTCGAGTCTGATTCAGCGTGTGCTGCTCATCTCTCTCACAACACTCATCAGTGCTCACCGCGCGACCGACGCATCCACCGCAGCACGGTCCAGTCCATATCTAGACACTCTCTTATTCACAGCACATGTCTGACGAGCTCTTACCTTTAAAGTAGTTATTCGCTTTCTCCTTGAGTTTCTCTGCACTGGCATTCCGCTCTTCTTTCCGCCATCTTCACACTGCCGTATTCCGTCGCGCTGCCGTGTGTACGCGGAGAGCTGTCGCAAACACCCGCGAGAGGGTCGTGAAGCGCGATTCGCCGGACCTCTAGAAGAGTCCAGAGCATCCCAACACCGATTTCTCATTACAACAACTATAACCGGTTTATCTGTGTTTATATAACATGAACGTGTGCGGGTTATTGCAAAATGTTGAGAATAACTTTATTTCCGCTGTCAACATGCATTTAAAATCCATTCAAAATAAATCAATGGAGTATACATTAGAAAAGAGGATATCGTGGTTAAATGAGTCAATTAAAAGTGTACGACACAGAAATTAAAACTTGTCGCTGAATCTCAGAAAAGAATCAAAAGATGATATTTGGTTTGCTATCTGGACGATGTGTAATGTTTTGTTTTCGCCTGTAGGGGGCGTAACCGCGCTATTTTACAGCTTTGCACATGTTTTTATGAAATCTCGTGCTTCTTCTTATTATTATATTATATTTTCTAATAGGGTGTTATGGTATATGATGCATCTGTTTATTGTATTATAGGTATTATTGTTGTTTTTGATTGTTTTAGGACATTTTAGCAAGTTTTTAGTTCTATTCTGTGATGTTTTACTATATTTATATGATCCATTCAAATGAATGACAAGACAATCCAGTGATTTAAACAGATTTTGCATCCCTTTTACATTTGTCTTTTAAACATCTTTAACCGTTCCCTCTAGGTCAAGAACAAACCTGAAGCAATAAATAAATAAATCGATTCCGCACTTCCCAGAATTCAAGTGCATGCAACCTCTTTTTTTAACATAAGGAATTAATTTATCAACAAAGCAAACAAATAATGCTTCACAGGGGAGCAGCAGAGAGGGCAAGGCCAAAATGAATAACAAAACAGGCTAATAACAGGCTAACCTGGAACTCGAACAATGATCTAAACTAAACTAAAACGCTTCCCTTTCCAAACTATCACACACAGGAGAAACGGTTTACAGACAATGTAGCCACTTCCCTAACATGCAGATTGAGATAACAGGAGGGGAAATGCACCAAAAGAATTCACACTAAGAGAGAACAGTCAATGCATCTGTATAGTGCTTCTCACGATACATATCATTTCAAACGTATGTCTCATCATGTTCTGTACAAACAAACACAGTACATCTTGATTCATCAGTGTTGCCAGATCTTATTAAAAATGAATAAAAAAACTAACAAGCCCACAATAAACTAAAAGCCAAATGCTTTTTCTTGGCTATAGGACACAATATTGAGACCTGCACCTGCCTGCATTATTATCTCCAGAAACGAGATCACTTTATGAGACACTCATTGGATCTTTGGCATGATAGGTTGAAATGCATAAATAGACAGTGTGACTGTGTGCAAGTGTCAGGGATAAGTCTCTCCTTTGATTAACACAGTTGTTTGCCATGTCGATGGACTAAAACAACAGTTGCTGTTATTTCACTGTGGATTTTAGTTCAGTTGCTTGGATTTGCCCCTTCAGTTGTCCAGGAAAAAAACACCAGATTGCAAGCTTCTGCTGTCCACACGTCCGAAAGATTTATGATTGGAGAGTCCTCTTGGGGCTTTAGTTCCGAAAGGTTGAACACTTCTAAATTTAGATCTTTGTATTTAGTGTAAAGTTGCAATGAAATGGAAGAAGCATCTGTCTAAACATTACTCTTTTGTTTAGTGTCGAGCACGTCTGGCAGGAGACTGTGTGTTACGACAGTCATGTGACAGTATGATTTGACCGTTTTGGATGTTACGTAAGAAGAGCAACAGCGCAGTGCTGTAAAGGAAAGCGGAATCACTTTTCATAATCGTTGGAAACAAACAAACAAACAAAATAAATGGTGTTAAATGCAATGTTTAAATCAAACATTATGAGGATAGTAAGACCGCCAGTGGTTGGGTTGGTGAGAGTAAAGCTAGTCACACACAGAACATGGTTTGTTGGAGGATATAATAGAGAACAGTCACAAAAAAAACTCAGACAAAGTGGGTGGAAATGATTCAGATTTTAGTTGAAAAGGTGGTTGGAGCCAAAGATATGATGTGCTGGATAGACAGCAGGAAACAGAGTGAGGAACGATCTTGTGGGGGTCAAATAGGTCATCTTTTATTTTAATCACAGACTGGACATCTGACCCACGCACTCATCTCTGTCTGCTTATCCGTGATTACAGCACCTCCTGCAGCAGTTTATGAGACTGGACGGACAGACATCTCGGGATTCCTAAACCTGTGGCTCGTTCACAGACTGATTCATGGTGGCTGACTCTTAAAAAGCATGTCTCTTTTTTCCTGATAATAATAAACCTCTTGTGACACAGACAACCATCATTCCTGCACCCAAATAATATCATGATTCAGTGTCAAATCTCATGGTCAGTTGTGTGTGAAACTCACAAACGTATCTTTGAGATGGCCATTCGTGCAGACGGGTGAAGTTGATAACATGAATGTTTCCCTAAAACATATCTGGCCCCCTGACTCACAAAGGCCTCACGCCGTGAGGAGGAAACACAGGCTCCAGGATGAGTCCAGCAGCGCTGTGAAGCGGCGTGAAGGTACCAGTGTGTGTGAACTTTCACTCCCCATGTTCAGAGGTGACTGTGGGTGATCATCTCAGATCTCTACTTTCTCTCTGTGTGTGGGAAAGAGTCATTCCTGTAATGCAGAGCCCTTTTGAACACTATAACTTGTGGTGTTATTCAAGGAAATATATCTAGAAAAAAGGTATTTAGTTCAGAAATATGATGTTGTCACATTCTTTAATTATAAATGTATTACTTGCAGGAATAAAAATAGATTTAAAAAAAAAAAAAGTTAACCAATGCTCAGTGAAGGGCAGACAGTTCACTTTTCTCTTTAATTTTATCTGACAGGAAGGAGTAAACTAATACCACAAAAACTCAGTGTGTTTCTTTTCCTCACTAGTGACGTGAAGTGGATCTGAATCACACCCGTCCTGGTATACAAAAGAACAGCAGTTTTACTTTACTGATACTCTTTAAATTAAGACATGCATATGGTTTCCTCTTTGTTTTTCTATTGACGTTTCTCTATAGTCCTCATACATTATATGTGCATCAACTCTTCCCTGTACAGTAGATCCCAGTTTTTTGCACACCACCATTGGTCGATTATGTCACCTGCAGGGCTATTGGTCAAACTGCTTTTCAATCACTGGCAAGTATGAAAAAATAATTATGAAAACAACAGGGAAACAAAGCCAAAACCCAGACATTTTAGGTCTTTTTTTTTTTTTTTTTTTTTAAGACATAAGGACATATGTACAGAAGCCACTGAATTAAAAAAAAAGTAATTGGGACTTTTTATCTCGCAATTCTGAATTTTTTCCCTTCAGAATCATGAGATACTGTATAAACTTGCAAATTTATAAAGTAAGAGCTGTGTGAACTCGCAAATCTGACTTTCTTGCAATTCTGTCTTTTTTGTTGCAATCAAAATTGCGAAATATAAACACACAGTTCTGAGAAAAAAAGTCACAACTGCAAGATATTATCCCACAATAAAAAAGTCTAAATTGTGAGTTTGTATTTCACAATTCTGACTTTATTTCTCAGAATTGCGAGTTTATATCATGAATTGCAAGGGGAAAAAGTCAGAATTGTTAGACAAAAAGTCACAATTACCTTTTTTATTTTTTTCCTTCAGGCTATTTACTCCTGAGATAAAATGATGAGGTGGGAGGGAGTGCGTGGGTGGACAGACGGGGAATAAAAAGGCTGTGGGAGGGACAGAGGAGCAGCCTCATGGGTGGACTGATGACTGGTGTGGGGATTTTAAAGTCCTGAGAAAGTTTAAACAAACTCATGGAGGGAATTACAAATCCACGGCTACTGAGAGAGAGAGAGAAATGGAAAAAAATGAATGCCAGACATTTCTGGAACATGAGAAGTGGGGGTGTTGTTAGAGAGCACACACAACAATTAATGAAGCACAAATGTCAAAGGGAGCTTAAAGGAACAGTTCATCAACAGAACGTAAACAAATTTAGTCATGTTTTGTGTCACCATTCCAAACCTACATGTATCTGTGCAATACAAAAGATAGATGTTTAGTACAATGTTCATGTAGCTTTTACAAACTGCTTTGCATTCATATATGGCCACAGGCTATAAAGAGTTAGAACATATTTACTATATGTCTTCATTACTATCCTATACTTTGTTATTATACTATACGTCTGTGCAAAAGAGCAGCATCAGCATTCTTTAAAATGTCCCCTTTTATGATCCTTGGAAGAAAAAAGTAAGTTTCAAAACAAACAAATGATAAAAAAGACGACAACAATGAAGAATAATGGAGAAGAAACAAGACAACAGGGTGATTTTTCATTTCAGGTCCTCTGGGAAACCAATAAGTTTGTTGTTGTTGTTTAAGATCGTACATTTTTTGTGTGTGGTGGATGTGTTGGTCTAGCGTTTCTATACACCTCAAGAATCAACAACCTTCAATAAATTCCTTTCATTCTCTTTCACTATTCCTCCCTCTCTCTGGAATTAATTAGAGGCTGCGGGATGGATGGAGGGTTATCTGCAGGAGGTCCACTGGAGGTCTGTCAGGGGCATTTATTGCAACCATATGCGCTTTTGGAGGGAGTGGGCAGAGCTGGATGTCATTTAAAACAAAAAACTGAAGATAAGCCAGAGGTTTAAGTAAAGTACATGTCGGATGTTCCAGATTTTATGTTTCAGCAGCTAACTCCTTTCTTCTCTACCTTTATTTGTCCTCTCCCGCTTATCAGTCGGTGTGAATGGGGTGAGATGAGAAGAAAGAGCACCCTGACTGCAGTTTTAAATGAGAATCACTGCCAAGTCATTACTTTTCTGAAGAAATCTCTGTGTATTTTAATTATAATTTGATTTCATTATTTTAGTTAAAAACCTGTTTTACGACCAATTACATTGTAACATTAATAACAGTTAAGCACATTTAATGCACATAATAACTTTTAATTTTTTTCAAATGGACTATTACTAGAATAAACCATAGTGGATGGGCTGTGTGTATAGCTAATGGCGGCGTGTTGACAAATCTTTTCTTCGTAGTGGATTAGTGGGCAGACACATACAGGTAATTTCTCTGAAATGGCACTTCATTAGATATAAGATCACTGGTTGTTTGGGAATGATTATGGAATGGAAATGTTTATGTAATGATTATGTGCTTGAAAACATAATTTGTCTTCGGGCTGAACTGGATGCATAGAGAAGGCAAGAGAATCTGTTTATATTCTCTAGAGCTTCTGTTTACATTGTCCATGGAACTGTTTAAGGCAAAGAAAAGTCTATTTACACTCAGGAGACACACACACTGAAATTCCATACAAAAAAAACTCTAAAGGCCTCAGGTCCAGAGAGATTTACACACATTATAACTGCCCACAAGACCCATCACCCTGGTTATAAAACATATCTATATGCAAGTAACTATGCACTCATACAAGCCAGGCCACCTTTATTTTGTATAGCTCTGAATACAATACTGATCGTACCAAAGCAGCTTCACAGAGATAAACAGGAAAATAACAGAAGCAGTTATGGAAACTCAACTATGGAGACAGGTCCGATTCTGCTGTAAAGCAACTCTGAAAGACAGCAGTGTCGGTATTTAGCTCAAGTTGGTTCAGTTCAGGCCAATAACAGTGTGAAGTTCATCAAATTGGAAACAAGTTCAGTGTGGCTATAAATAGCTTTACAAAAGACATTGTTATTCAAAAACACATGATAATAGCATGGTGATAATTTATTACACACTGGATTTCTTGGAATAGACTATTGTATGTGAATCTAGTAATCATACCCTTGCACTAAAAATCCCATCTGCATTCAAATAAATCAGTGTTTTTACAGAGGTGGTTAGTGTTTTTATTGTTGTTAGTTTTTTAATTATTAGAAAATATGTCTACAGTTTATACTGAATTTCCATCCATCACAATGAACAACTTCTGACTATTTAATGGATATCAGTTAACTTCAAAAACAAAGCTGACTCTGTCTTAATAATATATATAATAACCTTTGGTCTAAGTTTTTTTATTTTTTTAATATGCTTTCTGATATTTACATAACACATTTATTAAAGCCAGTTCACACTGCCACACTAAATTCCAACCAAGACAGCTCTCAGGTCAGTGTGTTTAGCATCATAATGTTTTCTGGGCCAGTGACAGTTTGCCAGCTTTCTAAAATCTAACCTGAACAGAATGCTGTGGCCAGTGTGAATTTCCCCAATTATAAGAATTATTCATATTATCTGAACTATCCAAGATCAACAGTACATGAGCAAGTGGAAAAAGAAGTAGTAAAGAGTGGTGATATTAATTATTCTAAAGAAATTTTAAGTATTATCAACATACTGTATGCAATCTTTAACCAAAGACTGTTTGTATGTTAATGTCTTAAATGAAATGATTATGATCTTAGTGCAAGAAGTGGCTAATACCAAGTTACCACATGGATGGCAGATTGTTGTTACAGTATGTTCACGAGGGAAGTCTGTGCATTTATGGGATGTTTTCCTGGGTTGTTAGGAATCATTCCAGAGCAGTGCGCTGGCCCAGCAGAGCATAGTGGACTGCAGTTTCAGGACAGCTGCAGTCTTTTGTTGAGGAAATGACTAACTGTCTTAAAATTAGGGCTGCGCTTTTCACGTCTGGGTCCATTTAGCTTCTCCACTCAGTCTACTTTTCTGTCCTTGAGTCAGCATGTGTGTGTACGTATATCATTTTATATGTACCCTGTATATGTTGGTATCCAACAGCATCTGAGAAGATACTGCAATTTTCTTGACCAACAATAAATAAACATTATCTTTAGGTCACGTCCCAAAACCATTCAAGCTGGCGGTTATTAAGCCTCTTATTAAGAAACCACAACTAGATCCTAGTGAACTGGCAAATTACAGACCCATTTCAAATCTTCCATTTATGTCTAAAATTTTAGAAAAGTTGTTTCTGCTCAATTGTGCTCCTTCCTGCAAAAAAATTATCTCTATGAAGAATTTCAGTCAGGTTTCAGGCCCCATCATAGCACAGAAACTGCACTTGTTAAAATTACAAATGACTTGCTTTCTTGCTTCAGATCAAGGCTGCATCTCATTGCTAGTTTTACTTGATCTTAGTGCTGCGTTCGACACCATAGATCACGACATACTCATAGATAGATTACAAAACTATACAGGTATCCAAGGGCAGGCTTTAAGATGGTTTAGATCCTACCTGTCCGATCGCTACCACTTTGTTTATTTAAATGGGTATTCATCTCATTTATCACCAGTATAAATATGGAGTGCCACAAGGATCTGTCCTAGGTCCTCTGCTATTTTCAATATACATGTTGCCCCTTGGTAATATCATTAGGAAATACGGGGATTAGTTTCCATTGTTATGCTGATGATACTCAACTATATATCTCAACAAGACCAGGTGAAACTTCTAAATTATCTAAGCTAACAGAGTGTGTTAAAAATGTAAAAGATTGGATGACCAATAATTTAATCCTATTAAATTCAGATAAGACAGAGATATTACTTATTGGACCAGAAAATCATTACACAGAATCTCGTAGATTACAATTTGCAATTAGACGGATGTACTATTACTTCCTCTACTGTCAAAAATCTGGGTGTTATATTAGACAGTAACTTTTCTTTTGAAAATCATATTTCCCATGTTTCAAAAAACAGCATTCTTCCATCTTAGAAACATTGCCAAGCTACGAAACATGTTAACTGTTCCTGATGCAGAAAAGCTAGTTCATGCATTCATGACCTCTAGACTGGACTATTGTAAAGCACTGCAAGGTGGTTGTCCTGCATCCTCAATAAACAAGCTACAGGTAGTCCAAAATGCAGCGGCTAGAGTCCTTACCAGGTCAAGAAAATATGATCATATTACCCCAATTTTACAGTCTCTGCACTGGCTACCTATTAAGTCCCGTATCAGTTACAAAATATTATTACTTACTTATAAGGCCCTTAATGGCTTAGCTCCTGCGTACCTAACTAGCCTTATACCACGCTACAAAGCCATCACGCTCCCTAAGGTCACAAAACGCTGGACTTTTGATAGTACCTAGGATAGCAAAGTCCACTAAAGGAGGTAGAGCTTTTTCGCAGTAACTTTTCCAAACTCTGGAATAGCCTTCCTGATAATGTTTGGGGTTCAGACACACTCTCTCTGTTTAAATCTAGATTAAAACACACCTCTTTGGCCAAGCATTCAAATAATGCATCTCATAATTTTGAACTGCAGTTATATCTGATCAAATGTGCATTATTATTCTTTAGCTTGGGTTAAACTAATTAATTTTACTTGGCTGGAACAGCAGCTACGCTAATTATGTTTCTATTTGTTTCTCTGCTTTGCCACGGGATTTACACAAGCTCCAGTCTGGATCCAGAACACCTGAGAAGAGATGATGCCAACCCCTCAGAGGACCTCAGATGATGCTAACCCAGAGACAACATACAGAACTACCACATTTTTGCTATAAGTTTGATTGCATAATTGCTGTTAATAGTGTTAATCGTCTGTTTGTTTACGTCTTTTATTGATTTTTCTGAACATTTCTGCCATATGCACATGAACTGACAGTCATCACTGATAAGCTACTACTAAATATTGTAGAAACTTAATTTTCTGTAAAGTTGCTTTGCAATGATTTGTATCGTAAAAAGCGCTATACAAATAAACTTGAATTGAATTGTATTTCTCAACTTGTGTCCACATCCCTTTACGAGTGACACATGTGCTTTTGCTCGGACTGTTTTTGTTTGTCTGACCCTGTGTGCGCTCGTTCATATTCACATAGCTCTGGGTTTCTGCACCCCCATTGCAGGAAGTGGGCGTCCGGAGTGCCTCAGCCTTTTCTTTTGCTATTACAGCCCATTCACTCCCAAGGCATGATTACCGCACTATATAGACCCCAAAAGTGGCCCTCGGTGTCATTTTTGGCAGGTCTCATAAAGACGGCATCACTGTAGCAACTTCACTCTTTGGGTTGGGTAACGTATTAGACATTTTTCTACCTATAAGTCACTTTGCAACTTCATGTCAACCATCATTAGTTATTGTATTATTAGTAGGTATTCTTCTTAGGGGTGTTTTTCATATAAATGTGGATTCTGTCACCATTTACTCACCTTCAGAATGTTGATGACCAAACAGGTGACGGTAGCCATTGACTTCCATAATATTGATGTTGATGACCAAATTGGTTGAGGTATTCGTTGAATTTTATTGTATTTAAATAATTGCAAGTACATGTTAACTTAATCTACTAATCCAAACAGTCTATTAATACTCTAATGAGAGTTAGCTTACATGTAGTTGCAAAGTTACTTATAGTTAGTAGAATGTATAAAGTTGACTATTGACTATCAGCTTCATCTTACCTCGCTCTCTTTTAATTCAAACTGACGCCTCGCGCTCTGCTTCTGTCAACAGTAAACCCTGCCTACTTTGATTTGATTGCCCATTTCAGTCATTTTGACATTGACGAGCACTGTTAGACTCCTGAGGCTTTGATCTGAAGCCCCAGTATGTGCAGCGGTCGCGTGTGCATCCGTAGACTAGCGCAAGTAAATTCTCACACTTTAATAGTATTTATAGCTCCTAACAGGCTGTGTGTGACTATGAGACGTTATTACAAAATTATTTAAATTATTATTTTGTTATCACAAAATGTACATCAGTATGCAGTTTTCCCTGTTGCTCACGTGCCAGCGATTAGCACTCTGCATGCCACTGTTACCACGCATGCCATAGGTTGCTGACCCCTGCTCTAACCCAACCCAAATCCTAAATGAAACCACTCAATAACATGTAACATGCAGGTAAATTTACAGTCACAATAATTTAGTGACATTACTACAGTATACAAATATTTTCACAATATAAAAGATGTAACTGTCACAACTGAGCAGCAGTAGTAATGCACATGACGAGGAAGTAGGAAATCCAAATGGTATTTATTAAATCAACCAAGAATGCAGAGGAACACAACCACTAAGCACAGACCAAATCAGACAAAGAACTGAAAAACACAGGGAGTATATATATATACATAGACTATAGGAGGGAACTAATGAATAAACGAACAGCAGGTGAACGGAATGATTAACTGATAGGTAAACAGAAACTGATAAGAACTCAGACAGGCACAACATGAACTAAACATTCAGAACTGAACTGGACATAACCGTGACAGTAACCTGCAGACAAAATAGCCTTATTATTTGCATCACAATAATGAGGGAAAGGAAAATGTGCTTAATTGTCACAAAAATGTTAAAATGCAACAAATGACTGTAATATTAAATGAATGAATCATCCAGAATACTTTCCAAGACACCCTTGAGATGTTCAAATATGGACATGTTGGCAAAATGACATGAGCATACATACACTGACATGGAATGTTTGTGTGGACAGTTCAAAGGACAGCCTGGTATTACCGGACTGGGAATAGAAAGGAATGTGGCGTCCAGTGAGAGTGGGAGATTCTGAGCAGCAGAAGAGAGGAGGAGAAAGTGAGGAAGGGACATGAAGATGGAAAAAAAGCTGTCACAGAAGTAAAAATATGTTGCAGTTCGCTGAGACTAATAGAAACAGAAGAAACTTTATATATGTAACCTTAGTAGCTGATACTATGGCACATAAGAAACAACAGCATTTAAAGTTTTATGTAATCTTAAAATTGTACTTTGATGGAAACATCAGTGAAATAGCTCAAAAAACGACCAGCGGTCTCTTTCTATACAACGTGATGATGAACAGGAACCTTACTGTAAGTCTCCAAAAAGGTTATTATCATTAAACCATACATACCATATATTACATTATTAAAATTTCGACTTCAAGCCTGCTGTCACAGTCATGGACTTCTGTTATCACTTAGTTTCCTTATTTGGTCATGTTCCTTTTCTTGTTTAGTTAATTAATTAGCCCCACACCTGTTTCTGTTTCCCACTGATTATGTTCACTATTTAAAGTCTGTGTTCTCCTTTATTCCTTTGTCTGCTATTAATGTTTGATGTTAGATCATTTGGATTTGTGTTTGGTTGTGCCTTTTTCGCCTATGGATTATTAAAAAGTACCATGTTGATATCGCCTTCGTCGTGCGCTTTGTTTTACACACCAACATGTGTGACACCTGCAGAGAACTTCTTCAATAATGCGTTCTAGAAGCACCACTCACCAAGTACTGTATGGAGAAGAAACAGTCTGCAAAAGGAGAAATAAATCATAAAGCTTTTGAGTGATTTGGTAAAGTCTTACATATAGCAAGCAACAATAATAATAATAATTCCGAGCACTTTTTATGGTTTAAATTCAGTTTGTTTTTTTGTGTTGTCTCGGCAGGTTTTTCATGTTCTGCCTCTTCCTGCAAAACAATCAATGATATTTAACGAGATACTGCATATCAGTTGTGTCACAAGTTGGTGGCTGTAATGAACGCACGAAGACAAGGAGTAACATTTTAACAGTCTTTTAGTAATAATCCAGCAGGAGCACGTAGGAGAATTTCAGGAAAAAAAGACAGCCACATAAATCCAACCTGTCCTCCAACTAATACGCTCGTATAGGTCATTTGTCCAAATCCCTGAAATACGACCCATCAGAGCGTATACTATAATTGTGCCTCTATCGGCAAAAGGTTGTTTTCATATTAATGTTTTGTACTCTTTTATTTGCACTGTGATTTGCGTTTCGTGTAGCTCAGTTGGTAGATTATTGCGTTATACCTTGATATGCAATCATGCTATCGTGGGTTTGATCCCAGAGAACGGATGTGCACGTAAAATGTATATGCTCAATAAATCATAATTTAGCATGATTTCTGTGAGGGTTAGGTTTAGGGGGTGGGGTTAGGTGTGGTCATTCGAACGAATAAGCCACCTAGTAAAATGTGTACGAATTACTGTGAGATCGGTGTAAAAAGTCCACACATTGCATTTAAATAAATGTGCGTTTTGATTGGTAATGATGTTATACGTCATTTCATGATGACAGATGCAACGCGACATTATTTTTACACCCGCTAGACTTTAAAACGTAAATATAGGTCGTAATTTTTAAGGTGCTTGCACAAACGACCTATATGGCCGTTTTTTTGTTGCAGGACAGGCTCCATAAATCACAAGATCGAACACAGAACGATGGGGAAACTGAGGGCTTAAATACGGACAGAGCATAATGAACAGAACAGGTGCATTTATTAAGTAACAACCAAACTAATGATGACAATGAACAAACGTCAAAACGAGCATAGGAAATGGAGAAAACTAAATAAAAATAGACTATGCACACATGACAATTTCCATGTAAAAGCTTATTTTGTGTATAACAAGAAAACCAAATGAAAACAGATATGCAGTAGCAGGAAATCATGTTGTAAATAGTCATTATGTTGTTAGAGTAATTATGACTTAATCTGATCATTAAGTTTATAAACCAGTGTGACAGAAAAATAGGACGTTTTATGCTATTACTAATGTAATTACTAATAGTTTGGCTTGCTGGAAGCTTGATTACTCACCCCAATAAAATGCACTAGTTAGGGTTAATAAACAAGAGCACAACCCCACACAGAAGCCATGAGGA
Source organism: Cyprinus carpio (assembly GCF_018340385.1). Taxonomy (NCBI): domain Eukaryota; kingdom Metazoa; phylum Chordata; class Actinopteri; order Cypriniformes; family Cyprinidae; genus Cyprinus; species Cyprinus carpio. The sequence continues at coordinate 3,689,584 of NC_056586.1, forward strand.
GACCCCATTCCAACTACTGTGGACTCACTTTCTAAATGACTCAAGCACTAGGCCTACATTCACACTATCAGTGTTTGTGATTGACCACTACAGTTACATCCAGGTGAGAGTCTTGAAATGCACTGTTCTTACAGCAGCTTGCAACTTCCCTTTCATCTTTACATCATTGAGTCCTGAAAATCTAGTTTAGTTAATAGAATTTGTTTGTCACTGCAGTAAATACCCGAACTGTGTTAGTTTTCACATAACCGTATTAAGGACTCAAATTACTGGACTGGCAACTGTATTCTGCTGCTGTGTGAATGTGGTGTAGGTCTTATAAAATGCATAGTTTTGAGATTTCTAAGTGTTGGTTGTTAATGTGGTTTGCTACTTGTACTTCTGTTAGCTAGTGAATGTGGAGGCAGGTGGTGAGTAATGGGGGTAATGGAGTTCAGGGTGAAATCTTGCTGAATGTTTGGGGTAATACAGTTCAGAAATGACATTCAGCAGCTTAGGGAACTTTCCTGACCCATGTCACAACACATCTCCTGGCCCCTTCTTCGAACTTCCTCAAATTAGTTTCATGAAACTGTGGGAATTGGGATTTTATGACAGTCTAATATACATTTATTCTCACAACATTTGAACCATATAAAGCCTTAAAAATTAAGATTTCAAAGGAAGTGTTTAAGAAGGAGAATCTAAAATCATATTATCTTTAAAATGTCATGTGATCTTGTCACTTGGTTTCTTTAGGTATGTTCAACTTGCAGTGGCACTGTGCAGACTGAGTGGGGGATAACAACAAAGAGCAACAAGAACGACTCGAAAGCATACAGAGCCATCTGCTCTTTATAGCTCTTGTGGTACTTTGATGTCAAACACTGATTGGTCCACGCCTTTTAGTTCATGAGTCACATTCTCTTTGGTTGGTTGCTGACTTTGTTATCAGTTGTTTCTTTTCATTGGTTCTTGTTGATGGATTAGTGCTACTTTGTCATTGGTTGTTTTTTGTCAAGTGCGTTCCCAGGTCCACATGTTTTAAGCCATAATGTTAGCCCATATGTTTGGTTGTCATGCATTGTTATTGTAACCTGCAGTCGGTGAGTGTAGTCAGTCTGTTTGTTTCTGGTCAAGTTTTCCATGTTCAAGTCAAAATCTCATGTTTGTGTTATGTTTTAGTCTGTTTGTTTTGTATTTGGTTTTACATTCTACTCAATAAACTGCACTTGGGTTCAGAGTACTTGACTCATTGGAATCTGTTACAGTTTCAAAGTAAAAATCTGTAGTGAGTGGTTCTAAAAATGTTGAGTTTTCCATAAAACAGATGACTGCAAATTGGACAATGTTTTGACAGGTTGGTAATTGTACATATTGTGGCAGTTCTTAACTTAAATTCCAGATGAGTGGTGCTACCATTTACAACACACACACAAAACACACAAACAACAAAAAAAAAAACTACTAAATACATAGGCTATTGTAGGCTATTGAATATATAAGATCAGCAACAGGCATTTTTCTGTGCAGTCACAGCAGCTTCTATGAGGTGTCTTTAAGTGCCATTTCTGAAGAGTGTGCATGTGCATCAATGCATAAAGGAACCTGTGATGAATCAAATAGTAATGTTCTGGTTGGCTGGCCATCCATCATAATATTTGCACACAAATGACATTTTGCATTTTTGTAAGAAAAATATCCATATTTAAACTTTTATGAACCATAATCTCTAGCTTCCGCTAACTACTGTACATGCGTACTGTCATGGCCTGGGATGATAGAGGTCTCAGATGCAGAGGAGTAGTGAGAAGGAAGATTTTTATTCTCACCAGAACAGAAAACACAAAATAAAATAAACAATAGTTAAATACTGCACAGGTCAGCGGAGATTCCAGAGCTGGCCAGCAGAGACTGTGGACCATAGGATCATGATGTTTTGTGTATTATGAGGTGGTGAGTGGATGTGTAATGCTTGCACTTCTACACAAAACAGTAGAACAGACAAAACAATCTACTCACGATAAAGTAGAGCTGTAGTCAAGTCCAGCTTTGTCGAGTCCAAGTCAAGTCCAAAGTCCAAAAGTTTCGAGTCCAAGTCAAGACCGACTCCAAAGAGGTTCGAGTCCAAGTCAAGTCCAAGTCTATGTTGCATGTAAAAATAAAATATGTAATGTAATAATTAGGCGTGTGCCTAAAGCCTAATACCTGGATGCTTCAAAAACGAATAATGGACAAGGAATAATTCTGCCTGAATAATCGGCTGAAGCTGGCAAAGTCCGGTGTTTGCTAGATAACAGCTGAATCATGGGATCAGCGCAATAGAAGGAATCAAACGGACTTGGCCCAAATGTGGCCTCAAGCTGGCACTGCTGGCCTCCTGTCGGCAATGGCATGTACCCTTTCAGCCAGAGCTGGGCCATGTGTGGCAATGACGGCAGGGCGGTGATCCGGCAAACAATATGAGGGCCGATTGTTGGTGGGAGGAGTGTGGGCCCAGATCAGTCAGGTGATATGTGGCCCAAATCAGGCTATGATCTGGCAGCCTATTATGTGACCCATGATAAACAAGATGCATGATAATGGTTTAAATGATCACATACATTTTTACCGAAGTGTAGTATTGTTAATATGTAGTCTTTGAAATGGCAAGTCAAAACAGAATGAAACATTATCATTTCAAAATTAAGCAAATCAGTCAAGTGCATTAAACTGCACTTAATTATAATTATATTAAATTTTATATTATTATTCTTGGTACAAATAATCTTAAAATCTTTACATGAAAAGAGAGAGAGAGAGAGCACGCGAGAGAGAGAGAGAGAGAGTGAGAGAGAGATGTTTTAGGAAGTGATTGGAGGAAAGGAAAGAGTTAGAGTGATGCTTATCATTTTTTTTAGTATGCTGTCATGCACAAGCATTAAATAAAATGATCATGAAAGTATTTTTTTTTTTATTTAAATCCTCTGTATCCATGTGATGCTTGGTGTGAGGAACAGAACAGATCCAAATTCAAACCGCATTCATCGGTGATTTGTATCTCCTTCCTCTGTAGCTATAGTAACAATTGAAAAATGTGCCGTTAATAAGTTTTACAAAAAGTTTTACAGCAGCGATATCAAACGCTCATTGGCTCTCGCCGGTTTCGTCATAGATTGCGACATGCCGTGTTTCCGGTGATGCGTGTTTTGAATGAGAAACGCGCGCCTTAACGGAGTGGATCGGGATAGTGTTTTCAGCGTTTAACAATTTAGATTATTCCCTGCTCCTCGCACTACTATTATATTCTGCCAGAGAGGACTGCAACTGCAATGTATCGTCATTTGGACTACTGTGGTACTGCTCTTTGACACACCTGTAATAAATATTATGATTAAGTTACATTTGTTTGTATGTTACGTTTCTCTTATAGAATGCATTCTTTATATACTCACTCTTTATTGGTTGATTTGTTCTTTATAAAAATAAATAGAAAAATCAATGCAAAATGGTTTTTTTTTTAATTTATTTATTTTTTTAATTGCACAGTTACATGATGTGTGAGTTTTAAGTCTGATTTTCTATTCAGTTTAATGTACTTTATTGGCATAGTTTGTGTGTACATTAATGTACAGATGTGGGCCGGATCTGGGCCCAACACTATGTTGCTGTCTGGTTTACCAAAGCATGTCACAAAATGAATAATTGTGATTATAGTAATATACAAGGCAATAATCTGAAATATTAAGATTCTGTATTCCCAGACAGCAATATAGTGTTGGTCCAGATCCGGCCCACATCTGGCCCGCATGAAATCCAACTTGAAATCCAGCATGCTTGCTGTCTGGGTTCGGTCTGGGCTATATAAGGCTTAGGTGTGGCTCAGATTTGGAGATTCTGGTGTACTTAAGGCTGAGAATTGACACCATTAATAAAACCTGTTTTGGCCCAGTTCAGGGACAGTTTCAGGGTGATTAACTGGCTGAGATTCGGCCCCGGTAATGGCCCATGTGCGGCCCTTGTCTGTAATCCAGTTCTGGGCCACTTCAGGGCCGTCATTCTTTGCGGCACTTGGGCCGAGGGAAAAGTGATTGTGTGGCCCAGATCTGGGCCAGAAGACATTTGCTATGTGGGATATTATACACAGACCTCTAAAGTCACAAATGTGAAGTGAATGAATGTAAACTTTATGAGTGAAAAAAAGCGCAAATCAAACACCGCATTAGTGTTTCCTCTCCGTGCATCTCTCAGAAATCAGAGCTTGGCAGGAGTAATATCACCTATAATAATACATCATACACGTTATATTATTTGTATATATTTAAAAGGCAATGATTTAAACCATAGGCTTCGATATGAAACGAATGAATGAAACAAGCACAGCGCGCTCACCAATCAAACAGCCGCGTTGCGCGCTTCAGTCTCTCCAAAACCAAACCAATTCTCTCTTAAAAGTAGGCTAATAATCAGCGTACATACGGATACATTTTCTACTTGTCCTACATGTTTGCATCTTTATCTTTTGCTGGTTTGCGCGGCACACGCACATTTGTTAAGTGAAGTTCACTAAACATTAAGAGTCGCTTAAAGAGTTCTGCGTAATGAAAATGTGCGAATTGAATTAATTCAGTCGTGTTCAAATGATCACTAAATGTTTGTCATGACATCTCTCTGCTTGCATGATAAATATTATCTTAGAAATTAATAGTTATTTTAGTTTAACACGACATACTTGTTCAGTGATAAACTATGAAAAAAAAAGCTAAAAAGTCATAACGGTCTTGTCAAGTACTGTACGACGTTGTATGCGAAATGCAGATAAGAAAAATGTTGTGATTGCTACAAATACTGGCTGTTACATGAAAGTTTAAATATGTAATGTCATAATTATAAAGTTTTGCAAATTTACATATGTAATTGTTGCATAAGGCTATAAATTAATAAGCGTTTATTGATTAAAAAAACTATTTAATGTGTTTTCATTTACAATAGCATGAACCACGAGTAGTCAAGTAACTCAAGTATTTTTTAAATAAAAAATCAATTAGAATATATCAGTAGTCTTGCAACCCCTATACTGTACAACATTAATAAGTATTTCATTATTGGTAAATTTAAGGCTACCTAGGTGTATACGTAAATAAAACACAATCTAACGGGTAGAAAATTAAATTAGAAACATCTAAACTTTTCAGGACGCAGCACGTGCGCCGTTGGTCAAGCACATCCTTTCCCGTAACAAAATTGAAAGCTAAGCCAAGATGGAGAAAACAGCTGATCATAGCTGTACAAGGATAGCCATTTTTAAAATGAATTTTTTTAGCAGAGCTACTGCAAGGGATTTTTAGTGCTGGAAATCCATTTATTTTTTGCTGAAACTTCTGCGTCTTCATGGAGAGCAGGTAATGGTTTCTTAGCAACAGCAGACGCCACTGGAGCGCAGGCATAGAGCGCAGGCTACAGAGTGCTTTGGAAAAAAGGAGAAAGCGGCGCGCCTAGCGTTTTCCACACGGTTTCAGTCGCGACATGCAAATGAGGTTTTGTTTTGAAGGAGAATTCTTTTTTTTTTTTGCTGGACTCAGTCGAGACCAACGAGAACATTTGGTGAGTCCAATGACCAAAGTCCGAGTGCAAACACCAACGAGTTCGAGACGATAGAAAAATGTCTCGAGTCCGGACTCGAGTAATACAGCCCTACGATGAAGGACAGAAAAGCAGAGACATATATGGGAGCGGAGGAATAAATGTGAATAAGCGACAGGTGGGAGAGAATCAGCTCATGATCTGTGCACTCCCACTGCCAAGATCAGCAGTGATTGCCCAGACAACGAGCTGCCGAAAATGACTGGACAACCCAGACAACAAGAGGAGCCGAGATGCTTCTGGCGTCCCCGGAGGACTCACCATGACGCTGATGAAACTGATCAATGAGAGCATGATCCAGAATGTTGCGAGTCGGAATCCTGCATCTCTCCTTCGGACCAAAACCCTCCCAGCCTACCAGGTATTGGTGACCTCTACCCATACGCCTCACATCTATGAGCTGCCACACAGTATAGGCTGGCGACCCCTCTATGAGCCTAGAAGGTGGAGGTCAGGGGCTGAAGGGGGGGAGCGAAAGGAAAACCATATGGATCTTCTTCAATGGGGGGTTAATTTCAGTCAGGGAGATAAGCCCATAGACAAATCTGGGAGGGAGTTATGTGCGTACTCAACCATGGTTTACCTGGAACTCCAAGATGACGGTTCATCAGACATGACGCAGAACACTCTCCAACTCCTGGTTAACACACTTGGCCTGACCTGTCTGGTGATATCCAGACTCGCTGTCGCCCCCAGCTGTCGACAGAACTCTATCCAAAATTTAGACACAAACTGGGGGACCCCTGTCAGAAACCATGTTCACTGGGAGGCCATTAATGTGGAAAAATTGATCTTAGACAATCATCGCTGTCTCCCTCACTGAAGAGGCAATTTGGGGAGGGGAAAAAATGGGCACCTTTGAGAACCTGTCCACCAGAGTGATGACTACCGTCTTGCCACTAGATGGATGGAAGCCAATAACAAAGTCCATCGCTATGTGTGACCAGGGCCGTGAAGGGACCGACAACAGCTGGATTAACTCTGTTGGGGGTCAATTGGCGGTGCGGTCAGACGCAGCCAGCTGCTTTGGGTCCTAAAAACGGGGGTTTTAATGTCAGTTAGTCTTGTCTCCGCATCCTCAAAACCAAAGGAAAAACAACAGAAACAACAGAAAACTACACTGCAACATGTCTACGATCGCCAGTGTCTTTTGGAAATCGGTATTGCATGTAACTATTACCCATCACCAGTGACTACTGAGAAGATAATAGGCCTTTGTTTAATGCGGAAGCCAGACCCTGAGACCACGGACTCGCCTACTACTGCTACCCGTACAAGGAGGTGCCGCAAGCGGTGTGAGAGGGGATGCGACGCGGCAATCACAGAGGCATATAAGCTAGGCTAATGGCTAACTCCACAAAACCAGCTCTTCCAACAATCTTGCTGTCAAACGTACGCTCATTAGAAAATAAACTGGACCTGGAAAATAAACTTTGACTCTTGTCAGACTACACAGCGTGAGACAAGGGGGTGCTGCATGTTTGTTTTTTACCGAAACGTGGCTAAACAACAACATCCCATACTATTCGGCTGCAAGGGCTAACCTGCTACCGAGCAGACAGAGATACAGCACTGTCTGCTTTAATATTCACATAGATAATGCAGAAAACAAAACTACAAAAGATGCATAATGATAACGGTGTTTTAAACACTTTTGACCTGATTCAGCGTGTGCATGGACCCACACACAAAGGTGGACACACTTTAGATTTAACATCAGTAGGGGTCTAAACATTTCATTCATTGTTATTAAGGACATAGCAAATATCTAATCACTTCTGTGTGGGAATTTTTTTATTTTTTTTTTATCTCTGTACCACTGTATCTAGATCTGTCTCTGTCAGAAAAAGATGCATTAACAAGAACACTAGTGTGCTATTTATGGAAGCTATATCTTTTAACACCAATAATTTCTGCAGACTCTGTTGATCTTCTCCTTGATTCCTTTAAGTTAAGAATGTTATTGATGATACTTTTCACCTGTAATATTCAATAAGAAAATTAGCAGACAGAAATCAGTTTGGAGAAAATCAACAGCAGTTCAGAGTATGAAAAAAGACAATGCAGAAAAGCTGAGCGGATGTAGCGGATATAGCACTATAGCATCTATAAGACAGCCTTCATGCTTTTAATGTGGAACTAGCCCACAGCTAGACAGAGTTTCTTCTCAAACCTTATAAACAGTAACTTAAACAACACTCACACTCTTTTTTTTGCTACTGTTTGAGAGACGGACAAACCCCCCAAGTCAGATTCCCAGTGTAATGCTCTCCAACAGCAAATGCAATGAGTTTGTCTCTTTTTCTTCTTCTTTTCTGAGAAGATCATCAATATCAAGAAGGCAATTAGCACATCCTCAAGTAATGCAGAGGTCAGACAGAATCGGCCACAATATCAAAAAGATACTATGTCTATTTTTTGAAGCAATTGATAGCAAAATTTTGGAAGAAATAGTGCAGCACCTAAAATTGTCAACCTGCTATCTTGACACACTTCCCACATCTTTTTTTCAAAAGTGTGCTTAACTTTTAGAAGCAGATCTCTTAGAAGTGGTGAACGCCTCACTTCTTTCTGGGACTTTTCCAAACCCCATGAAAACTGCAGTTGTTAAGCCCCTTCTGAAAAAGAGCAATCTTGATAACACCATTTTGGGCAATTACAGACCAATATCAAATCTTCCTTTTATAGGCAAAATTATAGAAAAGGTAGTTTTTAATAAGCTGAACAGATACTTAAATTCAAATGGATACCTGGACAATTATCAATATAGTTTCCGACCGCATCACAGCACAGAGAGACAGCACTCATTAAGATAATAAATGATATTCGCTTAAATTCTGATTCTGGCAAAATATCAGTGCTGGTATTGCTAGATCTCAGTGCTGCGTTTGACACTTGTAGATCCATAACATACTACTAGAGAAACTGGAAAACTTTCTGGGATGGTACTCAAATGGTTCAGGTCATACTTAGAAGGAGAGATTATTATGTGAGTATATGGGAGAGCATAAGTCTAAGTGGGACGTCCATGAACATGCGGGATCCCACAAGGCTCAATTCTTGCACCGCTCTTGTTTAGCCTTTATATGCTCCCACTAAGTCAAATAATGAGAAAGAACCAAACTGCCTATCACAGCTATGCATATGATACCCAAGATTTACCTAGCTTATCTCCAAATGACACACCCCCATTGACTCCCTCTGCCAATTACTGATGAAATAATAGTTGGATGTGCCAGAACTTTCTTCAGTTAAACAAGGAAAAAATGAAGTCATTGCATTTGGAAACAAAGACAAAGTTTTCAAGGTGAATGCATACCTTGACTCTAGGAGTCAAACAACTAAAAAATCAAGTCAGGATCTTGGTGTGGATTTTGGAGACAGACCTTAGTTGTCAGTAGTCATGGACAAAACATAAACTAAATCAGCATACTATCATCTAAAATCATTGCAAGAAATTAGATGTTTTGTTTCCAGTCAAGAACTTGCAAACACTTGTTCATGCCTTTAGCACCAGCAGGGTTGGAACTATTGTAATGGTTCCTCCTCACCACCTTCCTCAGAAGACCTTTAGACAGCTGCAGCTCATCCAGAACACTGCTGCCAGAATTCTGATTAGAAAATCTGAGCATATCACCACCAGTCCTCAGGTCCATTACACTGGCTTCCAGTTACAATTTAGGATTGATTTTAAAGTACTTTTACTTGTTTATAAATCACTTAATGGGACCTAGGACTGAAATACATTGCAGATATGCTCACTAAATATAAAAACTAACAGACCCACTCAGATCAGTAGGATCCGACTCAGTTAGAATACCAAGGGTTCACACAAACAAGGGTAGTCCACTTTTAGTTATTATGCCCCCCGCAGTTGGAATCACGCTTCCAGAAGAGATCAGATGTGCTAAAACATTAGCCACTTTTAAATCTAGACTTAAAACTCATCTGTTTACCTGTGCATTTATAGAATGAGCACTGTGCGATGTCCAAACTGATTGCACTGTATTTTATGTATTCACTGTATTTTATGTTTATGTTTTAAATTCATTTTAAATCACTGTTTAAATCATTTTCAAAGTTTTTAAATTCCTTGTTTTAATTTTGTGATTTTTTTTTTTTTTCATGATTATTTTACTTTCTTTTATGTAAAGCACTTTGAATTACCATTGTGTATGAAATGTGCTATATTAAATAAACTGCCTTGCCTTGCCTTGGTAAGACTCTCAGAGGCAGTTTGTGTGTATGACTAACAAAGAATGGTGTGACAATGCTGTGTTAGTGTCAAACACTGCTCGTCGCTGGAGTTTATAATTGTGTAGTGCCGTGTTCACTACCATTGTTATCGGTTCTGTGCATATACCCCCTTGTGCAAACGCTAAGAACTCGCTTCGCGAACTGTACAGCGCTATCAGCAAAAAAAAACAACAAAAAAAAAAACAACCTTGATGACTTTTTCATAATATCTGGTGACTTTAATCACACAAACATAAAGTCAGTTTTGCCAAAGTTCTACCAACACATGAACTTTGCAACAAGAGAAACAACACATTGGAGTGGGTTTACACAACAGAAAAAAAAAATTGTGTACAAAGCTGCTCCCCGCCCCCATCCCAAGGTACTCAGACCACATCTCTGTTATGCTAATACCGGCAGACAGACCACTTCTAAAACTTGCCAAACGGCCCAAAAAGCAGATCACAGTATGGCCAGATAATGCTACCTCAGCACTACAGGACTGCTTCCAGGACACAAACAGGAAACCAGGTTTAAAGAGGCAGCCACCTACCATGACCACACAGACCTGTAAGAGTAAACTGAAACAGTGAACTGCTTACATCGAAAGTGCATTGAGGATGTGACAGTCCACCAAGACATCACCACACGTGCCAACCCAGAAGCCATGGATGACAGGAGGTTCGTGGGCTGATAAAGCACCCAGATGATGCATTCAGATTCAGGAGACAAAAGCAGTCCTCAAAACAGCAAGAGCCAACCTGTCCTGTGGCATTAAGAAAGCAAAACGGTTGTATTGCACAAAAAATCATATACTCACTGTACGACAGCTAAGACACACATAGTCTGTGCAAGCTAGCTTCAGACCATCACAGACTGTAGCTCCCTGCCACAGGCCTGTGATGATGACCCATCCCTCCCAGATACACTCAATGATTTTTAGCATGGTTTGAAATGCAGAATGACAAACTTGCCACAAAAACTGCCCACACCTCCCACCGACCAGGCACTTCTGTCTGTCTCCATCATGTAAGGAAGACCCTATCTAGGGTTAACCCACACAAAGCTGCAAGGTCCTGACAATTCATACCAGGCGGGGTACTGAGAGACTGTGCTGAACAGCTGACCAGATGGTTTATTTAACAGACATCTTTAACATCTCACTAAGCCAAGCAGTTTGTACCCACATGTCTCAAGTCCACCACCATCATACTAGTACCAAAGAAGTCACCCTGTGTCCTGCCTGAATGACTGTCATCCAATAGCACTGACCCCAATCATGATGAAGTGCTTTGAGAGGTTAGTCATGCACCATATCAAATCCAATCTCCCCTACACACTTGACCTGCTCCAGTTCGCAAACATCCAAACCGCTCCACGGACAATGCCATTTCCTCCACCCACCACCTGGCTCTTACCCACTTAAAAAAAAACAAGACTCGTATGTTAGAGTGCTTCATCGACTTCAGCTCAGCATTCAACACAATAATCCACCAACATCTCATCAACAAACTAAACCTGCTGGGCCTAAATATCTCCCTATGTAATTGGATTCCCGGACTTTCTAACCGGAAGACCTCTCTCAGTCCGTGTTGGTCACACACCTCCAGCACTACCACACTGAGCACAGGTGCTCCACAAGGCTGTATGCTCAGCCCGCTGCTCTTCATGCTGCTGACCCATGACAGCACTGCCAAGTTCAGGCTCCCAACCACATCATCAAATTTGCTGATGACTCAACTGTGGTAGGTTTCATCAGCAACAACGATAAAACACCCTACAGAAAGGAAGGGGCACAACTGGTTGAATGGTGTAGTGCAAACAACCTGTCCCTCAATGTGAGTAAGACAAAATAGGTTGTGATGGACTTCAGAAGAAACTCTGCTGACCGCAAGACCCTACAGTCGGATGGTGAAACACAGCTGTAAAGATAATCGGTGCCCCTCTCCCCTCTATTCAGGACATTTTCCTTACACGATGCTCCAGCAAAGCCAAACAGTATCGTGAACCACCCCACCATCCCTCCGTCCACAGTCTCTTCCTGCTCCTACCATCAGAGGAAGATGGTACCAGAGCATCAGTGCCCACTCTGCCAAGACTGCTCAACGCTTTGTTGCCCCAGACTGTGAGAGCCCTCAAATTCCAATCAGCTCCTCCCCCTTTGAAACCTCATCCACAACCCTAGCTCCTGAAACCAGGACCCTGTCTAATTCTACCCCCCATCCCATCCCACCGCACCACACCAAATGCACCATATGAAAACAGTTGAAAACCTCAACGAACCTTTTGCAATTCTGAGTGTGCTACTCACACCGGTGGGTGGGCTTGACAAAGCACCTGTAAAAAACACACTCTTTCCTCTATATATGCACCAGACCACTTTCTTATAAACACTCCATGTTTCAAAGACTTAAAAAGATAACAAACATTTAGTTGTGAATGCACCACAAATCATACTGCACTACTTGCTTCTTAACCTTAAATACCTCTTTGCAACAATATCATGCACAGTCTTATGTAAAGTACTTGTATAGTGTTCTGTCTTAGGTTATGTGTATGTATAGTCAATTAGTTATAGTATATGTATAGTTAGTTTACCGCTTCAGACAGTTAGCTATGTAGGTTTAAAATTTGTTTTCTTACATCTAGTGTTTGTATGTTTTATATTATGTTTATTTATGTAGCACCGTGGTCCTGCTAGACACTGTATGTCCTCACACGTGTATTGGAATGACAATAAAGTTCAACTTGACTCAACTTCAAAGAGAAAAGTGGCTTATGATCCGAGAAATTAAAGATTTAGAGATAGCCATATCAGAGATGAGCAGACATTTGACAAAACCCGGTCTCACTCAATGAACAGGTAATATATAACATATATAATTAAAAACACGCACAGTAAGTGGAGATTCGCAGAGCTGTCCGGCAGCGACTGGGGACCATAGAGCTGCCAGTTCTTGGGTTGTATAGAGAGAGGCAGAGAGAGAGCCAAGCAGCATCTGTTCTCTCAGCTTTTTGAGGAATTAATTTTTAAAGACAGTAAACAGTTCAATTTTTTTATATTTTTGTCTATGAATCCTGAAAACATTGAAAAACTGTTATGGTTATTTAGATTTAGTTTGAGTTTAATTTTACCATTGACAGTTGTCATAACTGTCATTCTTCTTAATGTGTCCTTGCTGAATAAAAGTTCAAATATCTCTTTCAAAAATCTTGCTGACCCCAAACATTTGAACGATAGTGTATATAATTCAATGCATATTTTTTATCATTTTAATTGCAAGCTTAAGGTAAATTTGGGGGTGTTAAGGTGGATTTTTGGTTTGGGGGTAATTGTTTTAAAATATGGGACTTTTCTGTCTTTCCGACTTCATTTTAGAAAGAAATTGCTCTTTAGGGTCACTATTTAGGGAGTGACTGAGACACCAGAGTGTATTTGTACAAACCTCACGTGAGTGGTTTAAATCATTAACAGTAATTTTTTTTTAAAAAAGGGGAAAATTATATCATATTTAATATGTTGACAGGTGATGGTAGCCATTGGTTTCCATGTTATTTTTTTTTCATACTATGGAAGTCAATGACTACCATCAACTGTTTGGTTATGAACATTTTTCATAATATCTTATTTTTTGCTCAACAATGAACTCACACAGGTTTGGAATAAGTTGAGTTTCCATCCAGGAATTGAGTTTGAAAATGCAAAAACACGGCATGAAATTAAATTCACACTATTTCTGAATGCACATTATTAATCTGATTGTGAACCAGACTTCTTTCTGATGACTTATGACTTTTCCAATTATTTTCGTCCACTTAAACTTCGCCCCTTTCTTGCAATCTACCGCAAACCCACATTCAGATCTCCCTCCGTCCAATCAACAACAGTAGGATAAAACCAAGTTCCTGCCCTACTTTCATTTCTTTCATTTTCAATAGTCTGGTCAATTCGGATGTAGATCACAATAACGAAGAAAAAAGATTTGTCTCTACTTCCATTTCATCTCAGCTTTTTCTCGCATTGAAGGTGATATAGGTTGCATAAAGTCTAAATCTAAGCATTTCTTCCATGAAGAACCTTTAACATCAATGGAACCTTTCTATTGGATTTTATTGGATGCTAAATTAAATGCTGACTTAAAAAATGCAGAGTGATATAGAGTGATGTTGGGTGTGCTTGTAGTACATGTGAGACCACACTCAAGAGTGTGAAAGTGTTGTGTTAGGTTTGTTATGTTGCGGATATAAAGTTAATGAGATAATTAAGTGACTAACTGAGTGATGATTGACCATTATTGACGAAACCTGATGTTAACAAGCAGAATCAACAAAGACAAAAATCACTATTTTAAATGGAGCATCATTATAGTGGCCAATGTTTGCTTTAGTTCGGGCTTTTTGACCCTTAATATTTTAAAAGTCAGATTTTTGTTTGGCTGTTGTAATGGAGTAGTTATAAAAACAGACGGGAAAACAAAAAACTACTTGGTTTTTCTGAACTCACTGGTTGGAAACTTTCATTGTTGATTTATTGCGGCCGGAATGATTCTTCAGCATAGGATTGCCGGCATTTTAAATACAATCTGTGGAATTTACCTTAAAAAAGTGTTTGTTCAAAAATCTTTCAAAAAGAGGTCTTTCATTTAGACATGCAAACATCATGAATCAACCTGTGTGAACATCAACGACGGATATAACAATCAAAAAAAGCCTTTTGCAGGGAAGGACTTGTGTTGCACAGGGCATTCTGGGTTGCCACCTAATCAAAAATTCATCCATGGCTCCCATGATTGCACTGCGGCATGAATCTTATTATACTTAATTGTTTTGTAGGTAATTTCCTTCATTCTTACCAAATTCTATTTTTGTTTTCAATGCTACTTGTTAGTAGGTTGTTTTCTAATGTTCAGACTAATGTTTAGGCTTTAAATAAGTTCGGTGATTCAGGTCAAATAACTCGGCTCAAAACACACAAAAAAATCTACATACACAACTGAAATTATAACAGCCAAACCAACTATAATTTTAAAACGTAAGGGTCAAGAGCCCAACTCAAGCAAACACTGACCAATATAATGGGGACATAAAAATTTTTGATTTATTTTTTGTCTTTGTTGATTGTGCTTGTTAACATCAGGTTTTGTCAATAATTGTCATCATCACTCATTAAATATCACTTAATTATCTCATGAACTGTTAACGTCTGCCGATTCCAGTGTGAATAAAACACTCCTCATTTAACAATTTATCCACCAAAACACACACTGATGATGACAGAGTGAAGTGGATATGACCTCACATGTCTCAGCAGAGTTTGAATTCACTTCTGGATTTTTTGCTGTGGTGGTTGGCATGTTGTAAGAGCCTACATACTCCGGTGGGAGCGAAGTATTGCCGCTGGATGGAAGGTAGGCTCTTCCCAGCTGTGGGCTCGAGCCGATTGCTCAATTGGCGCTCACAGGCTTTGGCCCGGGGGCAGTCCCTACCGGCCGATGGGAGGAGCAGCGCCGCAGATTGATGTACATAGCTCTGACCAGGAGGACCCGAGTGCCTCGACTGGAATAAGTCTGGTTTGTCATCATGGTTAAGCCTCGAACGACGTTGTTCGTCTAATGGAAAAGGTAAGTTGTCTAGCCGGGAGAGGTCTCGCAGCCGATGTCCGACGGGAGCTCAAATACGTCACGTCGCATAGAAGAACGGGTTATGCCTCTATGGATGGAAGATGGAAAAGTAAAGTTGTGTGGCCAGGAGGCTCTGCCGACATCTGACGAAGCACACAGATCAAAACGGTAAACCTCGCTGAACCATAGAATGAAAAAGTTAAGAGTATTGGGTTCTAGTCGGGAGACTCTCACCGATGTCCGCCTCGTGGATAGCTCATACTACCGGCATCGGATGGTTACATGCCTCTCCTCGGACTGGAAGATGGAAAGGTAAGTTGTGTGGCCAGGAGGCTCTTGACGACATCTGACGAGGAGCACACATCATTGAATGGGTTAAGCCTCGCTGACCATAGGATGGAAAAGTAAGAGCTGTTACTAGCCAGGAGGCCTCTCGCCGACATCCAATGGGATGCCTCAATACTCACGCATCGAACGGAACGGCGTTATGTCCTCGTTCCAGATGATACGCCGAAAGGTAAAGTTGTGTGGCCCAGCGAGCGCTCTTGCTGGCTCTCCGATGGGATAGGAGCTTCTCAATATCACTGCATCGCATGGGGAAGCCTCGCAGACCGTAGAATGGAAAAGGAGGCTCTTGCCGGGATCTAACAGGAGCTCAATACTCACGGCATCAGGTGGCGAAGCCCCTCTCCGACGTAGAAAGGAAAAAGTGTAAATATGTGTGGCTGGGACTTGCGCCGGCATTAGATGGGTAAGCTCCTCACTGACCATAGGATGACCTATTTTATTTTTTATTTTTTTTAATGGTCTTTGATGACCAAAGAGGTTTGGTCGGCTTTTTTTTAATGTTGAAATGGTTAGTTCTGATGTAGCTTGGTGATAGTCCTTCTGAAGGCATCTTTCTAGAGTTGGATCTGCTTGCTTGCAAAGGTCCTCTTTTGGTTGTGTGGCCGGGATGCTCTCGCCCGGCATCAAATGGGAGCTTCAATACACAGCATCGTGGATCCCGAGTAAGCGCTCGCCTCGGCCGGCACCCAATAAAAATGGAAAAGGGTCGGCTCAACGCCCAGCCAAGTGCTAACGACCCATCCTATTTTTTTCTCTCCTTTCTTCTCTCTCTTATATTGATTGGCATGAATCGATGTCCCCAAAATTTTCAGAGTAGCTTTGGGCTAATGCAAAAAACTGCGAGTAAAGGCGGGGGCATCGAAAGGGCTGCTGATCATGAACCCTTGTTTAATTCACCACGCCGCCAATGGGGGAATGCTGAACAGATATATTTCAGTGAAATGGCTGAACGTAATGAAAACTCAGAAAAATGGAACTTTGATGGCCACATTTGAGGAATTGTGATTGCTGTAGCATTTCGTTTTAAAAAGGCTGGTCAAAAAAGATATTAAAGATTGTGTACTTTTTTTTGACTTTTTAAATGTTTAGGCCAAACGAGGATTAGATTGCACAGCGGACACTTTGCACAGAAAACAATGGTTGGGACGCCTTGATTGCCCTTTGAAGGCTTTTTTGATATAATGCACATGTTCGATAGAACAGTATCGTTAATTGCTTTTCATACTTTCAATTAAACCAATCACCATCGGCCTCATTGCCATTATATATGTATTTTAGGTAATTTTAAAGGCAATTGTTTGATTAGGTCCTAGATTTTTTTCCTACCATCATAATAAATGTCTTAATTATCCGATTAGTTCAACAGAAGATATCCCCAGAAAACTCTGTTTTACCCAATGAATCATTATTGATGGCCTTAGATGAGGTGGGGTCTATGTCCGCACTTGCCCAGGATTTGTGCCCAGATGTTATGAACCATTGTATTTGTTGGCTCCGAGGCAACAGGTAATTTGGTGGAACGGGCAGTGGTGATGTTGCTATAAAAAAGAGAAATATTGTGATTTTTAAATGCAAGTAGAGCAGCTGTGAGGGAGAAGAGCAGGGCCCGCGATTGTCAGGGGAGGCAAAAGCAGGAGGAAAAAGACCAAGATGTGTGGGCCTGTGCTACAAGCGGAGGCAGCCTTGCGCTTGCTTCAGCTTTGCTTTAGCTGTAGGCCATGGGAGAGGGTGGTTTGTGACATTTTGACGGGTGAAATGCTGAAATGCCTGAGTAGCCTGCAGTGTAAGCCATTTTGTTTGTTAGATTTAGCAATTTTCTTAGACTACCATAGCAACTTTGTTTCCCAAGCAACATAGCAACAAATGTACTTTTTTATATATATACTTGGCAACTTTTAAAAGTTAGTTATTAGATGTTAAAAAGACACAAATTTTCCTAACCACACAAAGAAGAAAGCATTAAAAAAAAGCTAGCCGATGCGGCCCGTCGGCTAGAGACTTGGAGAGAGGTGCCTAGTAATACTAGGCAATACTAGTATACACTAGTAATACTAATCCACATGGTGACATTAGGTTGCTAGTTGCACTTGATCAATACTTGTTTCTTTTTAATGATAAACCATAGTTGTTATTTTGTGCTATACTCAGTAATCATTTTAGGTACATAGTTAAAATCATTTTCGCACAAATCATTCTTTTTTCATATCAGTGAGGTGTAATTTAAAATAAAGGAAAAATGCTACTCGAAAATTAATTCCGAAAATCTGAGTAATTTCTCTTCTTCTTTGTATTTTACACCGTTTGTGACGTGGCTAAAAAAAAATGACATCAGCATCCTTTTGTGTCATGACACTCATTTAACAACTTTCAGCAACGAACATGACCTACCATTTTAAGTGACTTTTACCTAAAAATTTAATTTGCAACACAGCCCGTGCCGCTAGCGCAAGAGCTTGAGCCAACGCTGCCATATGGGGACAATGCGGCCATACGAGCCACTGGGTAAAAAGTTGAGTCGAAGCGGGAAGCGAGTGAGGCCTTTGCTGCTGTGAGACTCAGGGGCGTGCCCCCAGGCTTTTTGGAGGTGACGCCGATAAAGGCGAGGTTAAGCCTCTGGTGGCATGGAGAGCGTGTGGCTGGTCGAGCAGAGAGCAGTGGACGTGATGAAGCCTGGAGCTCGGCATTGGCGGCCTGGCGGCAGAGGAGTGATCCTGGGGCCGGCAGATTGGCCGGTCAGAAACCAAGAAAAATACCCGTATAGACCCGTGTCGTCATCTAAATGGGAGAAGCTGAGTCTGATATATAATGGCAAAAGGTGCCAACCAACTTGAGTGCGCTCCACCGGTGTTAATTAGGGCTAAGTATCTGACGGCACTCCTCCCGAACCTTTGTTAATAAAAACATACATTTAAGTAAGCTAGAAGATACAGTTTATAAAGTTTTAAATATGGATATTTTTCTACAAAAATCATTACGATTTTGCTTCAGGAGGCCTTTATTTACCCCCAACCTCCCCGAGCCATGTGGGACACTTTTATATTATGGATGGGTGCGCTTTAATGGACTTCTTTTGGAATATAAAAAAAACAAAAAAAAAACACACTCACTGCCATTATAAAGCTTGGAAGAGTTGGGTTTTTCTGAAAAAAAGAAAGTTTTCCTACCCCTAGGATGACTTGAGGGTAAATTATGGGGTAATTTTCATTTTTTGGGGTAAACTATACCTTTAAAAGCCCTATACTTGATTCTATATAAAGTCCTATAATTGTTGAACCAATGTAGTTCAAATAACAGAGGTGCGACCATCGTTATGACGCTAATATCATGAAGAGAGTCCGTGGATAGTAGTTTTCTCCAACAATGCATCACTACTTTTGTAGTTCATCAGCGAGTTACATCATTGTAAAGGAAACACACTGAGATGTGAGAAAAATGAATATATGAAACGATCTGAGTTTTTAATTAAAAGATATACTGGCACTTTAAATAACTGGTTGACATTTATTTTCATTGTAGCTTCTCCAATTCAGGTCAAGACACAAGGAGTAAAACGTTTTCAGGCAGCTCTCATCAATACCAGACACACAGACAGATCTCAAGAGACACACTGACACAATGTACTAATTTAGACAGAAACAAGCCAGCTCCATTGGTGTGAAAAAAGTAATAAATGAATAATGTGACTAGGATTGGATACATCTTGTGGAAAAAATGTCCAGGTCAAAACATTTCAAACCTAAAAACAGTACAAAATACAAAAAATTACAACATTACAGTAATTGTGTGTGTGTGTGTGTGTGTGTGTCGTCGTGTGTTCACTCGTCTGTCTGTCTGTTCTGTGTGTGTAGATCTCAAGTACATATTGTATCATTCAACAAAACATTCCTCCCTCTTGATTCGCTCCTTGATGTGAAAACTGTGGGTTCCTCTCTCAAAGATCAAAAGATACAGCACTTTGAAACCTTAATATATGGAATGCTTAAGATCTTCTATGACCCACTTCAGTTTATAGTTATGATGAGTGAGAAGCAGGGCACTAATTATTTGATAGACAATAATGGCATAAATACTGTGTTTTTTTTTTTTTTTATTTTTTAATGGGCATACATTGGAGCAGAGTCTTGGTTGGTGAGTTTTTTTTTTTTTTTTTTTTCACATTTTATATAGCTTTCTCTATTCCTTTTCTTTGTCCTTCCCCTATCATACAGAGTTATGTTGAGGTGACAAAGGGTTTGGGAACATCTTCAAAGTGGCATTATTATTTGAAAAGACCAAAAAAAAAAAAAAAAAAAAAAAAATCAAAAGACAGATAAGGGTACAGAAAAAACCTGCTTTGATGTGCTGAAATAAGTTTGCGTGTTATCTTTCAGGTGTGAAAAGAGAGAGAAAAGGGAGGGAAAGATCCCTCCATAAAAAACGTCTCTAATTGGATATGATGTTTGGTACGTGTTAGATGTAATGTTTGTTTATCTTTATTAGTAGTTATTCAGTTTGATATTATGCTAATGTTGTCAGTTGGTACCCCACTCTTTACGCAGTTTATACGAAGGAAAGGATTTAACTTAGATTTTTCTAAGAATTTCATTGCCATTCGGTTAGTTAACAGCTTGACATAGCTTTTCCGACCAGGTGAAAAAGCCAAATCCTCTCTTGATGCAGTTAGGAAAATGGAAAAGTTCTTTCAAAAGTACAATGCTTTTTGTTCTTCTCATTTTTAATTTTCGCAGTTGGACATATTAGCCATGGCATTTTGCAGTTTGGTAGGCTTGTGGTTTGATTGGTTAGATCTAGGACAGCAAACTGAAGAGGAATCACTGTACAATAAGTGAATGATAAAATACAACACTGTAAAGCATGTATTCTTTCATATATGTTTTATTTATCATTAATCTGGATCTGGTTAATTTTGTTTTAGATCATTTTGATTGAGTGGTACTCATTGATAGTTGAGTATGAAGATCTCTTGAGCTGTATTTACAATGTACATTGTTCCCCAAGCAGCTTTAAGACCAATATAACAATAAGGAGTTTGCTGTGGTGCAGGGTTTTGTGAAATGAGGACATATCCCCTTACTGTTCCAGTGAAGTGGCCTCACCACTGTGCTTTTCATTTTCCTCTGTGGCCTTGGTGTGTTAGAATGATGGAACCGTGGGTGTCACATTTTGTATAATTAAAAGCAAAGAAAGACGAACAACCACTTCTTAGCAGGACAAGCACATGTTCACTTTGTGATTTCTTGTAAAACCAAAACAGGGCCTTCTCAAATGTATTCCGCTGTAAAACATGAGGTTTTTTTTTGTCTTTTAGGTTAGTTTTTACAAGCGCTTGATTTGTTAAACAGAAGGGTGGATTTAAGGACACATGCAAACAGACTTACTTTTTATTTTGATATGAACACTTTTCTTGTTTTTTTTTTGATTTAAAAAACATAATTATCTATGTTCCTGTGCTGTATTTTTAAGAAGTGAACATTACCCGATACAATAGCTTTAAAACAATGCTGTGTTGGACTTGCTTTAACTTAATAACCCTTCTTCCAAACCTATCTGAAAGAGAAGAGGGGGTAAGGCATTACAAGTAATGCCCGTTATGTAATCAGTAGCCCTTGACTTCCATAGAAGTTTTTTCTGTACTCTGAAAGTATATGGCCACTAGGGATGCAACAATACCGTTAGCCCACGGTTCAATACATCAACCTCGTTTTTTTTTTTTAAACCATGGTTTGCGGTTTGGGTTCAGTTCTGATGGCTTGGCACATCAGAGTGTTTATTTTTATGCTTCTTTTATTTTTTCCTGTTTGTCCCCAAAATAGGATGGATTGGCCCATTTTTGCGTGCTACAAACACATGTAATGTTTCATGCATACTGGAAGCCAGAAGGCGCCCTCGCACAGAAACTCCACATGTGCATCACAGTAGTAATAGAACTCATGACTGCTCCAGAATCCCTAATATAGACAAAAGCATCCAGCTGTCACGGTAACTAAAGGAAAAGAAGATACATTAAAAAAAAAATTAAATTTATTAATTTTGTATATGCTTTTATCCAAAGTGACTTACAAATGAGGACAATGGAAGCAAATCAAAAGGGCAACAAAAGAGCAATGATATACAAGTGCTATAACAAGTCTCAGACATACACATTCTGATTGATGCAAACTTGAAGACAATAAACACTTGACTGCAACCATGTATAGTTTGTCTGTGTTCTTCAGACTCTCATATTAATTACGTATCTATTTAAGTATATTGCTAATCCACTTAGCCTTTATTACAATACATGTTCTGCCTTATTTTGTGATAAGAAGCCACATCAGATCACATGAGGAAGTTATTTCAAACATTCGACTGATGTTGTGGAGGTTAAACATTTCTTTTGTTTTGGTGGACAGCAGGTTTAGAAACACTTCTCATTACAAGTCATTACAAGGGAAGATGTCTGGTGTGTGCTACTTTTTTCAAATGCAACCGTTATAAGCGGGGAGACTCATGGACACACAACCAGAGCACAGTTTCAGAGCGGAAGAAAACCTAAAAAAAAAATGTGATTCACAAGTGCGTATTGAACCGTTGATGTTGTACCGAACGATTTACTATTATATTGAGAATTGTGGCATCCCTAATGGCTACTGCCAACTGTTAAAAATATCTTCTTTTGTGTTCAGTGTAAGACAAAATCTCGTACAGGTTTGGAACAACTTGATTAAATGCTAAAATTGTCATTTTTGGGTGAACTATCTCTTTAAAGAAGCCCTTCACTACTAACTGATCATTTCAAGACAACGGTCAGAAAGAGGGTGTTGAAAGAACCAGTTTGTCTGTTTTTCACAGTTTTCATGGTTTTCTTTTTCTTTTTCTTTTTTTGTGCACAAAAAACCAAAACAAAACTTTTTTTAAATTATAAGTGAATCTCAACCAACACATATATATCCAGTATATATAAATCCATGTCATGGCCCCTTTAAGAAATTCATTACATGGTATTTGAAACACCTGCTTTTGGCTTCGAACTGACCTCATCAAAGAGTTCTAACCCACTGGAACACACCATCTGTGCATGTATGAGTGTTTCAGATGACAAGACGTCATGTTTGTATACAAGCAGAAACTGGAGCGTACCCCACTCACATGTGGACCAGTGTAGGAACGAGGGCTTAGAACCTTGAGGAGAATCAACAGTGTATATAACTCCCCTGAAGCTGTTGTCCACTACAGCGCAGCTGTTGAATGAAGCTCGTTTGAGAACACCAGAATGTTGCGGCTTTAAATCGGCCCGCTGGGGCTCTGATATTAGCAACCTGAAAGATTCACATGGCATTTAACAACCATGACAGACTTTAGTTTATCATTAATGGGACTCTGGAGAGAGAGCATGTGCACTTCCGTCAATGTATATTCAGCAATTTTTTATTTTTTTAAGCAAGCATTATTAATAAGCTAAAATAGAGCAAGATAGTTTTGTTCAAACATAACATCTTTCAAAAAGATTAATACTTAACTTTGGTATGTCGCAACTGGTCCCAAAACACACTAGAGCCAATAGTACTTGACTTGCCTAAAAGAAGTTTAAGTGTTATTTATTTTAAACTAAAAAGAATATACTAAAATAACAGTTTTTTAATGTAATTCTGAAGCCCATTTCCACAACGGAATAAACATAAAAAGGTGATTTTGACTTTGTATCTCACAAATCTGACTTTTTTTTTTTTACATAAAGCAGAATTTTGTGATAGAAACAAAAAAACAACTGTGAGATATAAACAAGCAAATCTGAGAAATAAAGTCATAATTGCAAGAGAAAAGCAATTCACTCAACAATTTGCAAGAGCCTTTCTGACTTTATTTCCCGCAATGGTGGAGTTTATATCGCAATTCTGGAGAGAAAAAAGTCAGAATGCCAGTCTATATCATGCAGGTCTGATTTTATAACTTAACTTTATAAGTTTATTTCACAATTCTGAGAAAAAAAAAAAAAAAAAAAAAAATCAAACCTTATGAGAGTGTTGCAATCGGGTCCGTTTTAATTTCATTTCTGACTTGAACGTTTTCAAAGCTCTTTTGGCCTCTGCCAGCACATTTTGTGCCTTGGCAAAGACAGAAACTAATAGTTTGGTTAATGCGTGCTTGTTAAAAAACCTCAAGGGGTGGCAATGAAAAACAATGGTGTTTGGAGAGAAGCATTAATGTGAGGATGCCTCAGAGCCAGAGTTTGATGACAAAGAGTATGCAAAAATGTTAGAATGTTTGTGCCCCCAACAAAACAGTGTCAGTAGATGATCGAAGCTTCTGGCCATTGCAGTCTGTATTCAACTAAAGCCAAAGCTTGTGTGGATGTTGTAGTGTGCTGCTCGCCAGTGTGTGTATTCATGAACTTTTCCATGGAGTCCATCACTGCAAGTTTTAAGAGCAGGTCGGGACATGCTCAGTCATTTCCAAAGCCTGACAGCTACTCACATAATTTCAGAGGGAAGTGGAGAGAAAAGAAAGGACCAAAGTAAAAAGAAACAGTGAAGGACCCATAGACTTAAAAATAAAGGGGTATCATGACATGGATTTTCTTTGAGTCTTTTTAATATGTTGCCTTGAGGGTCAAATTATAATGTTAATAAATCAACACACACACACACACACACACAAAGAGATATGTATGTGATAAAAATTCCAACTTGACAGCGTGTTCTTTGGAAATTATTATTTGTCCCTAGCACCAATTCATTCTCTCGGTTTCCATTAGAAGTCTATGGCAGGTCACTTTAAGGTAAAGTCATTTCATTTGGAGACCATCTTGAAGTCTCTGGCAGCTATTTCAGTCGTCATGCAAGTGCAGCTCCTAACTCTTTGAATCGGGAACTTTCAAAATTCTCAGAAGCTCTTCACCCAAACTTAAAGTTCATATTTGAAAGCACAGATGAAATCAGACAAACTACTATATCTCATAAATCTTTTCTCTTATGCTCAAATAGCTTAAAAAGTCTTATTTGTCAGGCTAGATGAGCCACTGCACATGTGCAGTCCTAGGTGCGCATCTCAGAATGCGACTGTTTCTATAGCAAACCGGAGTTCTGATGACAGCTGCAGTGACGCACTGACTTTACCAATTAACGACTGGCTCAGTCATTTCATTTCAAGCCAGTGAATGTGTTTGGGGAAACACTGAAATTAATGAAAATAATAAAAATAATTAGTTTACTCCATTATTATTCATAACTGCCATTTTACTGAAATAGTTTTGACATTTTAGTGGAAAAATACTGTTAATCTTACTTCGCGCTAATAATTGTGATCAAAGGCAAAAATCGTGGGGAGGTCAGGGACCTACCCCATCTTAGGGTTGTCCCCCTCCTAAAAAATAAATGAAACAAAACTCATGCTGTGTATTTTTAGATCAATATATGATGTACTTAAAAATAATTCTGTAAGTAATAAAACAATAAAAATGCTAATTGGGCCAAAAAACAACACAACCAACTGTGTTTAAGTTTAGAAACATTTTGAGTCCTCCTCCTTTGCTCACAATGCTTTGGTCCACTGCCTGCTTTCCCCCTTTACTTCACCTTAACACACAAGTGTTGTGGGAAAGAACAAAGTCATTCAGTAGGTTGAGGAAAACTCCAGTAAGGAGACTGTCAAGGCTATTTTATTCAACTTTGAACATCGGACAAAGTGATTATGTTCTCTTCAATACAAATAATGCTAAGTCATTAATAAATTAATCATGACAAAAAGTGATGATAATCAATCTATTTTTCCATTCCGCTATGTTAGCAATTTTAAATTAAACTAGCTGGGTTTGGTAGCTTGTTTAATGCTACTAACAACTAACATGGTGATAAGCCTATGTGTGAACTGATAATAATAGGCTTATATTACAGATGTGCCGTTCTGATGAGTTTTGCTCAGTATGATGTTAAGTGGCAGATCAGTGAGCTGTGCTGCAGTTGAATATCTATGACATGGGGTTTCTCAACTCGGGCCTTCGAGGGGTCAACACTCCTGCAGAGTTTTGCTCCAACCTTGATCAAAACCTCGCCTGCCAGTAACTCTTAGTAATCCTGAAGACCCTTGATTAGCTTTTTCAAATGTGTTTGATTATGGGTTAGAGCTAAATTCCTGCAGGAAAGTGGACACATATCCTAACCCTCCTCTTGGAGTCTCATACTGTAACGTGTGTGCTCTAGCCACAGAAGTTCAAATATTTCAACACTATAACCATAAGCATATGCATATAGTCAGAACTCCCTGTAGCTCCTGTACTCTCCGTTGAAAATGAATTACTTCTGGTCTCTCGCTTGTTGTTTGTCAGAGATAGTTAAAAGGTGGCCTTTTGGTTACCCCCGAGACAAGCATCACCCACTCATTCTCAGTTTCCAGTGGAAGTCTATGTGGGTGTGTCACAACTCTTTTTCAACAGCTCTGGTATTAACACACTCAATATTGCATGTGAGTAGTATAAGTCATTTGCAGAAGAAGAAGCATTATTAACTTAATACTTACGTTTGCAATGTAGCTGCTGTCAGATCCCAATGCAGTGGCTGCTTCACATCTGCAATGTCCCTCTCATTTGCAAAACAGTCGTTGCAGTTAAATGCCTTCTTGCACAAACATATAGTTTGTCCATTAAATATAAACCCTCCACTTGTTCCTGTCAGCTCTTTGGAAGTCTGTATCGAGATGCAAACAAGACGTCAAAGCAAACCATACTTGACTGACACAAACTTTAAAAAAGTTATGCAAAAGTATCGCAGAATCGGTCCCATTGCAACACTTGTATATATTCCAAGGGTTTTTAGTGAAAAAACAAATAAAACTTTTATGTCATGGGCAATTATAACCACACAAAGGGTGAATACATGATGACAGGGTGATTATTTTTTTTTTTTTTTTTTTTTTTTTTGCTTTATCCCCTAATGAACGCCAGTGGGAGGGGCCTATGGTGCACAGACTTATAACTATTCATATAGACCATTTCAATGCGGTGATGTCATTGACCCATGGAATTTCCTTCATGTCATCAAAATATTTCAAAAACAGTAACAGGGCGGTGGTTCAGTCATAACTAATATTAAAACATTGCTGTTAAAATGTTTGATCAAAATGATGACCTTTTAGGATTCTCAGCAGTTATTTGGAAATTAAAAGTGGAAAAGTGGAAATTGCAAGTACCGTTGCTTACATTTGTGGTTGTTATATGTCTTGCATGGCAAGTAGTCATATGCAAATGTATTTGCCTGTGTGACATCAATGATCACACAATATCCAAACAATATAAGGGGGATTGTTTTAACCTATGAAACTTTCAGGATGTTTTAATGGTACAAACCTATACAGTTCTGGAAATAATTAAGAGATCACTCCAATTATTATTTTTTTTTAATCAACATCTCTTCATGCACGGTAGCCATTCCAGTGTCTGTTGAATTCCAACACAGGCACACCTCATTCTACTTAATGAAGTACTGATTAGTTGATCAGCTTATTTAACAAGAAAGAGTATAAAAACCGCTGCTGTGTTCATCACTATCCTCTTGCAATAAGTGCTAGTGGTACTTCAAGAGTATTTGGAATTAGATAATAACTACTGACCATGCCAAAAGAGTTGAAAGAACAGTTTTGAGTGAGGAAAATAAGGGTTCAATTCTGGCTTTACTGGCAAAGGGATACAGTGTGCATAAGGTTGCTTCCATCCTTAGAATTCCAAAGACAGTGGTCCAAAAGAACAAGGTCATCTGCACACATTGGGGCCACCCCCAAAACAAAGCTACAGACTGGCAGAGAGAAAAAAACCGACTCTCCACTAACCAGGATCACTGCCAACTCATTCGTATGTCACTTAAAGGGTTAGTTCACCCCAAAATGAAATATTCTGTCACATTAATCACTTACCCTCATGTCGTTAGCCCCAAACCTTTAAGTCTTCGTTTCATCTTTGGAACACAAATTAAGTTATTTTTGATGAAATCCCCAGGGCTTTCTGTCCATCAAGGGTAATACCACAGTCAAGGCACCAGAAACATAGCAAGAACATAGTTAAAATGGTTCCATGTGACATCAGTAGTTCAATCGTAATTTACAAAGCTACGAGAATCCCTTTTTGTGAGCAAA
This sequence comes from Cyprinus carpio, assembly GCF_018340385.1. NCBI lineage: Eukaryota > Metazoa > Chordata > Actinopteri > Cypriniformes > Cyprinidae > Cyprinus > Cyprinus carpio. Next base: position 3,717,492 of record NC_056586.1, read on the forward strand.
GAAAAACAAAAATAATAACGGTGGTGGATGGTAACTCGAGGGAGACGAAATTGTTGAATAAAGTCATTATTTTTGTGGGGGGTGGGGTTTGCTCACAAAAAGTATTTTCATACCTTCATAAAATTACATTTGAAATACTGATGTCACATGGACTATTTTGCCACATTGTTCTTTGGTACCTTTCTGGACCTTGAAAGTGGTAGTTACCTTGCTATCTTTGGAGGGTGAGAGAGCTCTCGAATTTCATAAAAAAATCTTTATTTGCGTTCTCAAGATGAACGAAGATCTTACGGGTTTGGAATGACATGAGGGGGAATAATTAATAACATTATTTATATTTTTGGTTGAACTAACCCTTTAACAACCTGTAGGATGACATCAAGTGACCTACAAGAAGAATGGCAAATGGCAGCTGGGGTGCAGTGCTCAGTGAGGACGGTTCAGAATAGGCTCCTAGGGGCAGGACAAAATAAAAACAAAAAAAAAAAAAATTCAAAACAAATCCCTTTATCAATGAGAAGCAAAGAAGAGCCAGGCTGAGGATTGGACCTCCTTGATGATGAGTTTTTCAGCTTTGTCCAAAAACATGGGCTGCGTTCCAGTTCACTTTTAGACACACACTCGAAAACTTCCCTAAGCACTTCCCCTCAGGGGAATCCCCGCCACCATTTTGAAGTGTGTTCCACTTCGTCAAGTGGACAAAGGAAGTTTACATGGACATACCCTCGACCCCTCAACCCCTCGCTTTTGACAGAGTCTGCTTCAGATGCACACTTCAGGAAGCTCTATAGACCACAATGCAACACGAATGTGACGTCATTGCAGATCGCGTTTAATTTATCCCCACCCTAAACAACTCTATAATAGATCATTTTAAATTTTTTTTTTTTTTTTTACATTTATAACACCCCAAGCATACCTTTATACATGTAGAATGCTGCACCAAACAAATTTGTAAGGGGAAGAATGTAAACAATAAACCAACTACATAGCGCAGTGCTTCCCCAAACCTGTCCTGGAGGACCCCCTGCCATGCACATTTTGTTTTGCCTCCCTAATCAGACACACACCCAATTTAGTTCTTGCAGTCTCTACTAATGAGCTGATGAGTGGAATCAGGTGTGTTAGATAAGGGAGACATACAAAAAGTGCAGGGCAGGATGTCCTCAAGGACATGTTTGGGAAGCACTGCCATAGCGGATTCTAAGTGATCAAGGGCTTAGGACGTTCCAGTTCAGCCCATTGCAAGGGTTCCGCCAGTAGTGGGCACTCATGCCACGTAATCAATCATGTCATATGAGTAAATGACACAGAGGGAAGTTAGCGAGTGAAGGGCATAACTGAAGAGGCCAACAAGCCACAGTGTCTCACACCCACTGTGAAATTTAGTGGAGGATCAGTGATGAACTGGGGGTGCTTCAGCAAAGCTTTAATTGGGTACACAGGGCTCATGAATCAAGCCACATACAAGGTTGTCCTGAAAGAAAACTTGCTTCCTTCTGCTCTGACAATGTTCCCCCAACACTGAGGATTGGTTTTTCCAGCAGGCCAATGCTCCATGCCACACAGCCAGGTCAATCTCCAGAGCTGAACCACATTGAAAACCTTTGGAATATGATCAAGAGGAAGATGCGTGGTTGCAATTCATCAAACAAAGGCCGAGTTTGCTTGAATTTTTTGCATAAGGAGTGTGGCATAAAGTCACCTAATACCGTAGCAATATGAAATATAAAGTTGGAGAGTATGCCAAGATGCATGAAGACTGTGATTGAAAAATCAGGCTTATTCCACGAAATGTTGATTTCTGAAGTGTTGTTTAAAAATGAATTATGAACTTTGCATTATAATTTTTTGAGGGCTGAAAACACTGCATCTTTTTTGTTATTTTAACCAGTTTTCTTTTTATGCATATGATTTATATGAATGAGTTTATTTTTATTTTGGGTTTGGTGTTGTTGTTGTTTTTTGTTATAAAACAAAAATGTTAAATTTACTCAAACACATACCTGTACAGAGTAAAAACCAGAGAAACTGATCATTTTGCAGAGGTCTCTTAATTCTTTCCAGAGCTGTATGTCAAAAGATCATTGAAAAATTTCATTTGCCATGTCATGATACCTTTAAAAACATTAGACAGTAAAAAATTATTAGAGAAGAACATGTTGATATGAAGACATGCTTCTTTGCCTGCTATTATGTTTATTAATATTTAACATGTTCATACATTAATTGTTTTAAGTACAGTGTTTGTAAAGCACAGTTTTCTGTAGAAAAGGAGCTGTAACCCCAATTACTCCACCTACAGAAGGCCTACTTGTATTTAACACTAATTTATATACCTTACTTAGACTTCTAAACTACTTTAAAATCATTTTTGCAAAACTGCTTTGTAGAGGTAAATGTGGAAATCTTATATAACAAAATGTGTAACAACACTCCCTGCTCTCCCCTACTTAACTTTTGGACAGGATTCTTTACTGTACTACAGTAAAGAGAATGAACGATTCTTTCACAATACAGTATTTGTGCATTACAATCTGTCTTTCTGTTAGATATTGAGGACTGAATTGTGAGTTTTGTTTATTGAAACAATGTGTCACAATGGCATAAAATAAGTGCAAACGAGGAAATGTAATTATATAATAAAACACTGCATGAATGTGAAATGTTTGTCACATGACTTCTGTAGCAATTTAAAACACTTGCTGTTTAAAAATGTCAAACTATAATAAAGAGGACAGTATGAACAAAGGACTGTAGTTTTAACTAGCCAATATTCTTAAGTGAAGAGTGACACTGCATTCATTTTGCGAACAGTGTATTCGTAGCCATGTTGTCTTTCAGCTAACACACAGAACATGATTCTCATCACTCAACACCACCAAAGTCTAACAGGGCAGAGAAAAAACATGAAACCTCTATAAAATATACATGTTCCTCATACAGATGTCAGCATGAGGCCAACACAGCTGAACACCACACACAAAACATACACACACACATAGATACAGACTCACTAACACAAACACATCACTTGCACAAACATGGTTGAAATTTCACCTCAAAACCAGCAGAAAAAAATTAAAACAGGAAAGAGTTTTTTGCAAGAAAATTAAGCCTGTTTTTAGGACCATTCAGCACATTCTTTTTAGCGTAATAAAAATGATTCCTTACTTTAATTTTATAATTTAAAAGAAGTATTTACAGATCATATATGAATTTGTCTTTCCATTTAATGTAAAAACAATAAGAAATGAATTGACTAGATGCATTACAAATTAGTAGGAAAGAGTAAGGAAGTCACACAATCCAAATAATCTTAATGGACCTTAAAAACAAGATTTACCTTCTTTGTGTGAAATTATTTTATTCTATAAATGTGAAATGTGTCCCGGACATGTTTTGCTAAGATTGACCAACAGATTCCTTTAGCAAAGCTGTAGATATTTTTGAGAACTAACAAACCCTGACTACATGAGGACCTGAAGAGGCAGACATTTCCCTGTGACACTCGGTAGTGTGCAATGTGTTGTTAGGGAGCACATGAGAGCTTTGAAATGTTCACCATTCAATACTATTCCTCTAGTGTTCCTCTTGCTCTTGGTCAATCATACACTGTTCACAGAAACATCTGTTAAGGTTTCAGAGGACAGCTGTGCACAACAATAAAACCCACCCCGCACATAAAAAAACGAACAAATATTAAAGCAGTTCATCGATGCATGCTCCAATCCAATTAGCTTTCTTCTAAGTCTGATACTTTACGTCATGAGTCTTCACCTCCATCATTTAGTGCAAACACTTATCTTTTATGTGTTTACCTTTAATTGACACATGAAATGTTCCTTAGACATCATTTCCTTTATCAGTTCAGCACCATTAGAAATCTTCAATGTACATTTGGCATGCAATGCTACGCACCTGCCTTCATGATACAATCAAATTTATGAACTTAGCAAGCACAATAAATTATTAGGAAGTAATAATGTAAATAAACATTTAAAAAAAGATAACAAAGCATATACTTGGTTTAATATTGAGCTTGTTTTATGAAATGCTTTAACGAAATGTCTTTGTGTGACATTGTAGAGGGGCATCGCTGAGAAAGTCTGATTATTTAAAGATAGTTTATTTTCTCCCGTTTCCTTTTGCCTCCACTTTTGCCCGAATGTCCTTTGTGTTTTTTTCCTGTCCATTTCAGTTGTCTCAGCTCCTGATTTTCCTTCCCACTGAGACTTTATGTTCATCTCTCTGTGCATTTGCTTACTTATCGTCCAGAGAGAAACACTTTCTGAACATAACGTAATGCTGTGCAGTCAGATGAACTCTAACTGCACTTGCAGCTCCTCACCACCATGTTGGACAACTGCTCCACCTAGAAACAGAGGCAAGACAAATGACTTAATCATGTTAATGGATTCAGGCGAAATATATGTATATATTTGTTTTTTATTCTATGTGTGCCTTCTCTGCTTCTCTGGGATATCTATCCTATGTATGAAGTTGAGAAGTCATTAAAATGATAAAAAGAATCATTTACCTTGTGTTGTCTGCCCACATAGTACAGAATGGGCAGAGGGTCAAAGACTGAGGTACGCAGCATGGCTGAGCAGATGCACCGGGGTTGTGGTGTTTTGTATAAGGCTAATATCTGTGAGAAACAAATACAAATACTAATTGGTACTGCAGTGAGACTGAGAAGCAGTGCACGTCTTACTGTATTTTTTAGACATGTTTTATACATGTTCACTCATTCACCTGATCTCATTAGAAGCCTATTCATGGGTAAAGTTTGGATTACATAATGGCTTATTTTAATGATGAGTTTACCTGTAGAATATTTCAATATTAATAAAGGTTTAAAATTGCACAGTGAAACACAACTAAAATAAAATTGGCGTAACACTAATTAGAAAAGAGGGACATTACTTTAAATTTTGTACATTGTGCATTTATTTTGTTAATCATATTCACGTAAATATTAAAATTCAAATTATACAATTTCCAGAAACATCTGCTACTATTGATATTTTAAGCATTTACTATGTTGTGACCAAAATAACATTCACAATGGCAAAACTTATGCTTCTTCAAATTAGCAGCCCATAGATAGAGTCCAGCTCTGTACACTCGTGGCATTCTCTCAGACAGCTTCATGGGGTGTATCTTTAAGGCTTTTTAAGCAGTATCGAAGCATTTGTCAAGTACTGTATGTTGGCTGCTTTTCCCAACTAACCAAACTCTTAAAACAAATCATTATTACTTTTGTTAGTAAATTCAGTAACACTTTAGATTAGAGAACACATATTAGTTATTAGTGAATAGTGTTCCCTAATCTAATGTGTTATTGGAAATTCAAAGATACACAATTTATATTTGTGTACAAAAAAAAAAAAAAAAAAAAATAATTGCAAATGTTTAAGCCTGAGCCTTTATATCAAATGGGTTTTGTACTGTTGTTACACTGATCCTGCACTCTCCCCTTCCAAGTACCTCACATGTCCATCTGGATACTATCTGCATTGTAAATGAACTACTGTACTTAACTGCTGTGCAGGAGAAAGTTTACCCAAAAAGGAAAATCCTGTCATCATATATTTCCCTCATGCATTCCAAACCTGTATGAGTTTTTTTTTTCTTCCATGGAGCACAAAGAAATCTATTTTGTGAAATGTCTCAGTGTTTTTGTCCCTTCAATGAAAGTGTTTTTTGTTTTTTGTCCAAAAAAAAACCAACCCTCTTCAAAACTTTCTTTGAGTTCTTAAAACTGGTGAAATTTGAAGCTCACATAGGTACAACTCAAAAAGCTAAAAAAAGAAAGAACATCACTGTTAGAATTTAAGATGTAATGACATAAAATGTATGGCATTTCAGCCCTTGGGGTAACCAGTCATTCAAAATTTGTTTTTGCCAACTTGTGCACTTCTTCTCCTCAAATACCCCTCTGGACACTACTGTACCTGTGCACTGAAAATGAATGTGCTGCCACAGCCACAGGTGCAACACTGCTTGTAGTTGGAATCAGTGTTATGTAGATGCCCAATACCACTTTGTGGATTGTATCCATTTTTATTTATTTTTTTTCTGATGGGGGGGGGGGGGGCGCACTTTAAACTGCAGACTAAAAAAACAACCCAGCAATTGTGTAAAAGTAGTCCAGTTCCTCTGGAAAACTGTGGCTTTTTCCCTGCTATTCTAATTCTAAGAAAAAAAAAAAGAAAAAAGAAAGAAAAAAAAACAACCCTCTAACACTTGCACTCTCTATTCTATTTCTATTCTCACTATGTTTTCTTTTTAAGAAAAAAAAAAAGAAAAAAGAAAGCTCTCTATTCCTTTTCTATTCTTTTTTCATGTTTTTTTTTTTTTTGGTTATTAAAAAAAGAAAGAAAAACCCTGTAACACTAGCATTCCCTATTTGTTTTCTATGATATCAACTTGCTTTTTATTTGTTTATTTGTTATTGTTATATATATACTGTATATAAAAAACTTGCTACATGTTTTGCATTAGGCTAAACGAGACTTATCACAGCACTTACATATTATTGCTCTCTTGTTGATTTTGATTGCTTCTGTTGTCCTCATTTGTTAGTCACATTGGATAAAAGTGTCTGCTAAATGACTAAATGTAAATAGTGCATCCCAAATCATGTTAAAGAATCTAATCAGTTAAGGTTCTGGTGTTCTGGGAAAGTGTTTCTGTTTGTGATTTTAGGCTAATATTGGCATAACCCCTTGCACAGAATCAGAGAAGAGTTAAAGGATTCCTTTCAGCTTGTCATGCTACAGCAGCCACATCTCTTCAAATTAAATGTAAAGTTTAGTAATAATGTTGTAAGGTAATTTTAGTTATGCTTTGTGCAAAAAAAAAAAATAAAAATAAAAAGATGAATTAAATAAAATTATGCAAAAAACCTCAATAAGTCAAATCCTACTTTGGCCTGGTTATGTTCTGACATACTGCAGCTTTTGCTACACATACACTGGTGAAGTACACACTTTTAAAGACACTTGTGTCAGCTTCATTGGTCAAATGAGACAGGGCTGAAACAACACCCTACCTGAGAGTATTTGTTCTCAGCATTCCAGATGTAGGTACAGGAGCCCATGCAGTAGTTGGCAAAGTATCCCTTGGGCTTGTGAATCCACTTCCAACCCAGATCTTTCCGAAAGTCAATGTAAAGCTTCCGCATACAGCAGGTCTCCGTTTTTCTGCCAGAGAATGTTGGGAAAGAGGGAGTCTAATTATATTATTGTGTGTTCAGTGGTGCCTTAAGTTAAATTTTTACACCTCGTTATTAGAAAGAAATAATTGATAGTGCGATATTGAATTATTTAATTATAATTGCCCTATTCCTTTTTTTTTTTTTTTTTTTTTGGTATTTTTAATTTTTAATTTATTTTTTATTTTTATTATTTTATTTTTTTTTATGTTGAGTAATTTGATAGTTTTTTTGCTTTTTTTTTTTTTTTTTGTTGTTTTGTGTGTATTTCTTTTTGATTTTTATGAAAAAATGTTATTATTGGTTAGTTTTTACTTAAATGCACTCAGTTATGGGTGAATATTAACAGTTGGGAAAGTTTTATTTTGATGAATTTGGTTATGGGGAAATTTTGGTTGAATTATCTTGTATATTTAATTTGTATTATTTTAGTAGGTAAATATTATAATATATATATATTATATATATATATATATATATATATATATATATACATTTTCTATTTAATTTGTCATGTTGTTTGTAATTTTCTCCTTTTTTTGTCTTGTTTGTTGACAGTGAAACTGCTCTGACAGAACAGAAGGGGTCAGGGGTCATTTTTGGGTTTTTATGAATGCACTAACCAGGGGCCCCCTGCCAAAGTTTTGCTTAGGGGCCCCAGAGATCTAGAACCAGCACTGCCAATCAGAATCAAGAATTTAACACAATATAATGGACATTCAAATTTTGGTCCACATGAGAAGATGATAAGTATTTGTTATCTGTACTCCTATACTGTATCAAATAGAGCAAATAGACTTACTCATCACAATTTTCATCAGTGCCAACTGCTCGTTTCTTGCGAGCGGGTGTGTTGCCATTAGGAGGCAAAGATAAAGCCAGAATATAAGGCTTTGGCATCATCCCTGCCAGACTAGCAGTGTCACCTCTCTGCTGGCCTAGTCCTTAAAATACACACACATACAGTACACAGAAATAAAGATTATATCAGTTTGGATTCTTCAGGCATATATTTCCAGCACTAGGTTTCAGATTATTGAGTTGATCATACCTGATATAGTGAAGAGGAACTGATCAGTACTCTGCTTGTCTGTCTTACAGCCACAGTATAACCTCAGCTCTAAACTTTCTTCCTCTTCTGTTAATTAAACACACACAAACACACACAAGTTTATTTGGGTTTTGCAGGACTCTTCTGTATAAGCCATTTAACACATGCACTAACATCAAAGAAGGAAATAAATGGGAACTTAAAAATTGGTGACATACTAATCAAGTCTATTCAGAATTATGTAGTTGTTTCAGACAGTTTTTCTTAAGATACCATTGTTTATTTAATCTTTCAAATTAAGCAAAGGAAGCTTAGCTTTCCAGATGTTTACTACACTTGAATAGTGGCCATGGTTGAACCATGGTATTTCTAGTAAAACTGTAAACACATGAATTCATAACTCTGGATTATAATGGTTAAATTAAATTAACCTCAACTTCTGTTAAACTGGTTGTTTTTTCTGTTTTTGAACTTTTTCACCACACATGACAGTTGGAGAAAAGACAGGAAATGATTAGTCTCAGACAGAGAGCCCACACTCTGTTAGCTAACCGTCTGATGCATACGGCACACTAAACTGGAGATGCTTTCTCTCAGTCTAAATCTAATTGGCTGATATTTACAGGATTTCAGGGAGACAGTCTGCCGAGAAACAAAACTGTGTTTCAGAACAATCTTCCAAAAGACAAGCAAGCGATTCAAAGGAGCAACTAAAAAATAAATAAATAAATAATGTCTTATAGTATCCTTAACCTTTTAATCCTTTTTGAACATAGACGTGAAAATGCATCTGAACTCAAATGGTTGGTTAATTCATGAATTACTAAGATATGTTCCAAATTTGAAGTTGATATCACAAAAATTTAAAAATAACATTTTGTTTAGGCACTGTACCAAAAATAGCCACTGGATGACTTCATTGATTATTTTTTTTTTTTATGCACAAGGATGTTGATTTAGGAACATGTTGTACTTGGTCAAATCATGTTCACCCAAAGGTTAATACTTAGTGTTATGGATTTATTCAAATTTCTAATCATAAGTATGAGCCTTAATAATAATGCTTTAGCCTACCTGAACCCTCCAGCCATTCTATCATCGTCTGTTTCACGTCAAACGAGAGCCAGCGATCGGACAAGGCCTTGGAGACAAAGCGGGTGCCCAGATATCGAGCCCGATCGCCCGTTCCACGATACAGCTCCAGCCTCTGCTCCTGGTCCATTTTAGGATTCTTAATCCGAAGCCGTAACTCGGCTTGAGACAGCAACCGGCGATCTGGAATACTCTGTTTCATCTCTGACACGTTAAAGGTCAGCTGATGCGTTGTGTCATTCTGAGCTAGAGAGAAAGTGAGAGACAGACCAGTTCATAAATTCATAAGTTCAGACAACAGACCACAATGTTAAAAAATTACTGTAAAATTAAAAAATACAGCATTTTTTTTTTTTTAAAATTAAAAAATACATACAGCTATCACTGTAAAATTAAACGTTTATAAATATGAGTGAAATTACAAGAGCAACTGTGAACTTCTAATGCTATACATACACTTTAGAGTAAATTAGAGCATTTGTTGTGAAATTCAATTCACTAAATTAATTACGATTGAGATTTTTCACTGCTGTGATAGTGTGTAAACATTTGGTTAACTTATTGAGAATAAATAATTCTTAGTATAAAACAGTAAAGTAACTAAAAACATGACTTTAACTCAAATCGTTGCAGTTCATCATCAGCTATAGCACACATGTATGTGCTGAAGTACTTAACACAGAGATCATCACTGTATCAACTCCACATTCACTGCCTTTAAATAAAGCAGCAGAACGTCAGTGTTTGTGGCTCATCATTGACTGAACCACAGGCCCTACACTCCAGCACAATGGTGCAAAAATTGAACAGTGATTTGTTGCTTTTCGTGTCAATCAGATGGCGGTTCTTGGCCTTTACAATATAGGCAAGGCAGGATTATTGTTGTATAGCTAAATGAGACGTATGCTGCCCTTGCCTGTATTTTGGCAGTAGCTGTGTAATTTAAAGAGAAAGCCATAATTAACCTGTGTTTACGGTTGCTATAACTGGTTTTGCTGATGTTTAACATGGGGAGGTAGGCCTATGGTGTGAGATGAGACTGGCTAACCTTCAGCTCTAACTCAAAACACTTTTCAACCTCCTGGATAGGCTACAACTCTTCTACCCACTTAATGCCAGTGTGATGTGTCCCAACCTTCAAGCAAAAGGAGCTGAAGACAGTTGCATAAACATAGCCACTACATTAGGACTGTGTGACCAACTAGCAGTTAGCCAAGTCTGGGCCGGTCATTTGGAAAAACTGGCTAATTCCAGTCCCTGGCCGGTCGATCGGTGCATCTACTTTTTGTTATTGGCATTAAAAAGTTGCAAAAACTGCTAAAACTAGTCTTTCTTCAAGACTGGCCACAACTTTGTCTAATTTTATCTAATTTGAATCTGAAAACTAAGATTGGTTGCCTTTCGGTTAGTCAAACTAGTTCTTTAGACAGTCTTAATATAGTGTCTATGAGCAACTAACCCCAGTATTGATAGAAAAAAATGGCTAGACTAATCTAAGCAGTTTGCAACCAACCACTGTTGGATGAAATTTTTTCAATAATATCAATCCACATTTTGAATTGCAGCCTGGAATCATAAATCACACTGTGCTCGTTCATTCAGCCAGAGGAGACTGAGCCTGGTTCATTCCCACTGTTGCCATGGGCTTGTTTAGTTGGGGTTTAAAAGACACTTAATATTCACTAATACTGCATTATTGATTTGACTGCACTGAACCTATTGGATGGGAATGAAATTTGAACTTTGAATTTGAGGTAGATGATGACACTGTCATCTTCTGTAGAGCTGCCTACTGAATTATTTCATAATTGATGAACTTTACACAGTTACTGAACTTACTTAGACTGAACTAAATAATGCCATTTGAATTTCTCATATTTGATCAAGTTTGCATCATTGATTCTGTTATTTTCCTGTTTATTACTGTGAAGCTGCTTTGACACAGTCTGCACTGTATAAAGCACTACATAAATACAGGTGACTTGACTAGACTTGAGAGTAGTTTATTACTAAGGGTTTCATTTAAATATCATTTGAAATAAATCCTAATCCTAATTGTAAGAATCTGATTTAGCAAACACTACTAATTACACACACGTCAGATAGAAAACTTAAAAGAGTCCACGCTGCATGAAACATCCATCACTCATCCATGATTAGTAGAATATATTAAAGCAATGTTATCACTGTATTTAACGTGCTTAAATAAAACTTAAGAATAACTGGATGACTTATTTAGAGAGCTTGTAGGGATACATTTTAAGTAGCTTGGCACTGACAGTATGTAGCTGCTACCAGGATCAGTTTAACCAACTCTTGAAACATGAGATCAGTACAATGTTAGTCACACCATCCAGTGTTACATCCAGAGCACCAGGACAGCTATGGAGGTCTAGTGCAGAATACCGCAGTCTGTCTGTCTGTCTGCCTATCTATCTATCTATCTATCTATCTATCTATCTATCTATCTATCTATCTATCTATCTATCTATCTATCTATATTATTTAACTTCTAAATGTCCATTGTCCCAGGTAACTGATCTCAAATGTTCTGTGCTAGTGTCTCTCATATAAATCCACTCATATAACAATCTTCAAATCAGTACTTCATATTTATTTTTAGTAATTTTGCTGCTATGTATCACATGTTCTGCAGGAAACCAACAACACCAACTCAAAACATGACAGCAAAACAAGACTTTATTTTTGACATTTAAAGCTTGACATTTAAGTGCAATGTTTGTCAGAAAGGGGACTTCCTGTGCTGGAGCTCAGATCAGATGATGACATGATTGAGATCCATCAGAGGTTGCTGGAGGATGTAGGAGGATGGGTGGAACATTCTCTGTGGTTAATTCCACTAACTATCCATCCGCACGCAGCAACTATCTTCGGTAACACTTTAGATTAAGGTGCACATATTCACTATTAACTTCTTATTTTGTTGCTTCCCTTACGAAAAAGAAGTTTATTGAAGTATGCTATTAGTATACTTCTTTTAAACTAAAATAGGAAAGTATACTTTCAGTCTACTTTTTATGTACTTCTCAGAAATGTCCTTAAAAGCCATTTAAGTATACTTGACTTATACTTAGAAAAAGTCTAAATATATTTGCGCTACAGCTACTTGTGCTCTGGGAATCAGTGTTTTCATTGTTATATGGTAAGCGAGCGCTATTACACACCTTCTGTACAGAATTTCCAAAACACAAGCGAAGAAGAAACCAAAACAACAGATGCTGTTGTTGGTGTTGATCGATTCCATCTACGTTTTGTAACTTCATTCTGAATCCAATTCATAGTCTTTTTTCAGCTTCTTGTTCAAAATGTTGTTCATTTATTTATTTATTTATTTTATTTTATTTATGGAACTAACTCACATTCAAGTGTTTCTAAAAAAGAATGCATGAAGCTAGAATAAAATGTTTTTGATTACAAGCAGATATCCTGTTCTTTCTTTGGATGTTTTGGATGTTCAGATATTCATATAACAAAATATATACAAATTAATACCTAAATAGGGATGTAGTAGTATACTTAAAGTATGATGTAAAGTTCACTTAAAGAAAACTTACAAGTAAACTTGCAGTATAAAACTGGTAAAATAGTAGTTTACTGAGATTATACTTCAAAGCTTACTAAAATTCTACAAGTATTTAATTAGTAAACTATCAGTACACCTATAAGTTTACTTTTAGTATAGTTGCAGTACAAAAACAAAGATGTAAACTAGTTGTGTACTCAAAGTTTACTACTGTTATACTTAAAGTATACTTAAAATATATGGGCCAATTTAGTCCCAAGGAGTACTGAACTAGTACACTTACAAGTATACTACTAGAACAATGATTTTTGTATACCTACTACATAAAGTATACTTAAAAATATACTTGAACTTTACTTAACTATACTAAATAAAATAATTCTCGAAGTATACTTCTTTTTGGTAAGGGTTATTGAGTAAGAAAAGTAGTTGTAGTTGTTAAGTTTAGGTATGGTGTAGAATTAAGGGATGTAGAATATAGTTGTATAGTCTTATTAAATAAACACACTGTAAAATATGCAGAAACACTGCAGTAATGTGAGATTACTGTATATTTACATATATATAATTTATTTTATTTTATTGTGGTTTTGGGTTGAAATGTGACCCATATGCTTTCATAAGATTCATCCAATAGCTATAATGACTTTTTTATTAGTTAATCTGATTAGCTTGGTGCTACACGTTGGACATGTTCTATTCACTGTTGAGGGTTATATTGTATTGATTTGGAAACTATTTTAATATGGGTCCCATATTTCAACACCTGTGGTCATATAAACGGTGTCAAGGACTGAAGGCACTGCTCTTTGTTGATGGTGTACGGTGGATCAGATGAGGGTGGAGAAGGATTTCTGTGTGTGTGTGTGTTTACGCAGACTGGCGCTCAGGTAAACCCAGGACAGCTGTCCTAACAGGCACTGAGACAGGCCTATCATTAGTTATGGGTGCAACCAGATTCCAGCAGGCTTAAAAATCTGCCTCTCCAACAAACGCCATCCATAGAATCATGCTTCTCTCTTCCCTCGTCTATCTATCCTGCTCCAATCACATTAAGACATGACACATTTTCCTGGCAGATGAGCTGTGCAGTCAGCACAATCTTTCACATGTGATAACATGAAATGAAAAACAGCACACATGCAGTAGAACAAACTTAGTCTGAAGGAGGACATGGAAACTTGGGCATGGCTGCAGGACATGGCTGTAAATTGAGTGCTCTTGATTTGACAGCATAATTTATGATTACACAACTGCATGGTCAGTATTCCCTAGAAGACATTATCTCTTTCTTCATCTCTTTCATCTACCTTTAACTAACAGATACTATCAAGTCTAGAAAGCCAAAAGGAAAAATAAATCTTCCAAATAAAATAAAATGTGGCAAATCTGCACTGTAGCAAGTTAAACATCCATGCTACTGAAAAAAAAAAAAATTATATATATATATTAGATAATGACAGCAATCCATAATATTAAAACAAATTTGTAACAAATTAAAAGCAACTGTGTAATCCTGAAACATATTTCAACACACTCTCATTGCTAAAAGTAGCGGTTTATTCTATTTCAAAATGGACAACACTAAACATATGATGTTTTTCTGTTTGTGTTCAACAAGTCAAGACGATTGTTCTGCTTTCTTTGAATGCATTTAAAATTATTGCAACAATAAAAATCCACAATATAAAACATAAATGATTATAGGTGCATCCTAAGTCAAGCATAGCTATTTCTACTATTAGAACAAACCTTGTTATAACCTTAATTAATACATTTTGTCACATAAGGACATTAACATTACACCACTTTTGCCCCGATTTACATTCTGGACGAGATGATGCTATAGTTGCCAAAACTCAGAATAAGCGTGCAAGTCTGAGTTGACAGATTTCATGGAATGTTTTTTCTTTTGCTTCAGACTATGATTCCATCCAGTAGGAGGATATCAAAAATGTTGGGGAAAGATACTTTAAAAGTAATGCATTACAATCTTGAGCAACTTTTAGATTTTAGAAGTCATGTAGTGTACTCCAGCCTTAACTCACCCAACACTGTTTATGCTACAGACATGAATTATACCTCAAATCATACAGTTTTGCTTGTAACCACCTAGCAACATCGCAGAACACTTTAGCAACCACATAGAAATGTTCTAAAAACACTCTGAAAATCCTGGCAACTCAATGAAACACCCAGGAAACCACAAGCTACACCCCTAGCACTGGGGTCGTGACATCTGTTTGGTTTAAGCATGGGCTAACCATAACCTAACAGCTTAGTAATACTCCAATGAGAGTTAGTTGACATTACTTGCAAAGTAACTTTTAATCAACAGAATTTCTAATCAAAATGAAGTATAACCAAGCTCAGATTTCTTCAGCAAATGTAAAAATTGAATTATTAATTTCCAGTTGTGGCTTCAACTTCACACATACTGTGCATCAGTTAATTCTTGTGTAATGTAGTCTTGCAAAGGTAAGCAATTACTACAGTACCGCAGACTGTAAATGCTGAGCGTGGGAGGCCTTGCATCGGGACTTATTTATTGAAATGTATTCCACCTTCAACAAATGTAAGAAGCCTTACACAAACACAAGAACATAAAGAGGTCTGCTGTCCCATGAGGGAAACCGCAAAAGGGGAAATTCAACCTCGCTATCTGGGACTATTTCATGTAAATCTTCGTCACACCTCAGAAACAAGCCACCCTCTTTGCTGTCAAATGGGCCTGTCAAAAATAGAGCTAAAAGACAGAACCAGTAAGAGACACAGAATAGACAGCTCAGTTACAGGAAAGCCCCTAACTCCAGAGGAAATACACACAAAGAAAACACAATTAATGAGAAGGACTGCGTGTGAATCTGACTCGTCCACCCTTATCAACAGTTTCTCTTTGTCCTTGGTTTTCATCCTTCGAGCAAGCCCCATCTCCACGGAGGTCTTTATTCACGGCACATATCAGATCGCAGGCCTGATGTTTATGTCTGAAGTGTTTGAAGTGGTTAAATTAGGAAAAGAGGAACAGAGGGTGAGGGATGAAAGCAAGTGGGTGGTAAGCATCAAATGTAAAGTTATTTCCCCATCAGAAAACAGATGTAGCATTAATAACAGATCTAATAGGTACAAGACAAAACTGTGAACCCCCCCAGCTTACTCTAATCAAGCTGGGTTTTTTCACAGTTTTGATCAAACAAACTGATTGCTCAGAACAAACAAACAGAAGTGTCTGAATTGGAGAATATTCACCCCCTAGCAAAGAACTTGTTAAAGCTTTGAGTTTTACAATCTTTTACACATGAAGCCAACAGCGAAAACAACTAGGCTATTAAAATACCACAGATAGTCTGAGGGCAACGCACAGTATCTGAGCAGATGGAGAATGCAATGCTGCCTAGCTCCTCTAGGGTCTGCGTGAGGGGGATCTGCAGTGAATACATGAGGGGATTCAGGAGAACACATGTGACACAAAGCTACAGGGCATGATTCATCACATTCATTGTTTACAGCATTGGAGAACCTAACATGAATTATCTGAACTGGGCATGCTGGTCTGCTTTTCAAAGAGGACTTTTTAATACTTGAGTGTCACTGCTGTTTTCTTTAAAGAAAATAAGTAAAGGATAATACAAGCTAAAAGGGTGAATCACTAAGAAGTATGAATATGAAGAGGTTTATTTTTGTAATGCCTGGATGACTGTATACTGTTCCACAAAATTAAACGGCTACTTACCAAATACCCATTTGCACATGTTATATTAAACATATATTAAACCTATTAGAACAATTTCATAGTCCATTTTAATATGTATGTTTACGTATGTGTGATGCAGTTTTGGACAGATATACCATGCAGATGTATATCTTAAAACCCATATATATATATATATATATATTTATGTTGATGTTATATAAGTAAATATATAAAGATAGACATATGTTGATTTTATAAAAATAAACATAAATAAAAGATAGACATGTTTTAAAAAATAAACATGCAGATTTGTTTTAATAAAGATGCACATAATATATATATATATGTATATATATGTATATGGTTGGCATATGTTTGTGTTTTAATGTCATGATAACATGAACACAAATTTAACTATTTGAATTTTATATATGTTATAATAAAATGTATGTATGTGAAAATTATATATTGTCTTTTAGGTAACATGTATGGCAGATTTACTCCTGATATTAGGCAATATTTGTCATATATTACATTTCCATACAAGTAAGTACATTTATTAATAAATAAACAGTGTAATGAGAGACTAGCACAGACATGTAGGAAACTGTTGTCTGGGAAATAGATCAATTATACAGCTGCCAATAATAATTATAACTATACAGTGATTATTATTATTATACAAAAATATTTCACCACAGAATGTCGATATGACATTATGTTAGATTAAAGAAGTCGAAAAAGAACTCTTACCTTGCTGGATGACGAACTTGTGCACCTCCTTGCCAAAGTAATCTTCGTCTTCAGCCTGCACAGAAACGGGCTTCATCTTCATTTCTTCGCTCAGTTCAACAGTGCTGTTGTACAAAGAAAGCAAGGCATATGGGATCTTCTTCCCATCATCGTCTTTCTCAGATTCGGGCTCTTTGGCCATGCGCAGTTTGCTGAGGATCTGACCGCGGATGGCCTCTATCCGTTTCTTCTTCACCACCTCCAGGTCCAGAGTTTTGCACGTGGACATACCTCCTGTTCTTGCCACCATGCACAGGGCCGTCAGTACCAAGCAAAGCAACCTCATGCTGCCAAATCTGAGAGCAAACTGTCTTTAGGTAAAGACTCTGTGACTGATGCAGAGTGTTTGGATCAAACTGACACGGCAGTCTTGTTATTATGGAGGTGATGCTACTTGATGATGATTCTGGAAAGCACCTTGAATAATGAAGCCAACAGAACAGCTGATGTCTGTCTAATAAGGGAAATTCCTGATACCTCACCTGTTTCAAAGATCCATTCAGGTGCAATTTGGCCAAATGGAGCAAGAAGCACTCCCCCACATAAACAAGCTTTGAGGCACACGAAGACCATGTGATCGCTAGGCTACACCTGAACGCCACCACATGCACTTTAAACATATGCGTCTAAGCATACATTTCAGTAAAAAAAAATTCCCACGTACACACACAAACACAAGCTTTTTTTATTTTTTGGCAAAGCTTTATAGTCGGCTCACTGCTGGCAGAAACACACAGAAGTGCTTGTTCGAGTCCATGCGTCTGGACTGACTATTTTTCTCTCCTCTAGTAATTGATAGTTCCCGCTGTGAAAACACGCGGTCTGTAACCGTGTTTGCTCACTAACTTTCCTCTCTACTCGCAGCTTCTCTGGTTTTGATGCTTCAGCAGATGTTTTGTCATCTCGCACAGAAATCTCTAAGAAGTCCTGTTAACTATTTGACTAAACCAGACCCCATTCAGCTGCATCCTGGCATTCGTAACGAGACAAAGAGACGTGTCCAGCTCAGATTTCCTCAAAAGTTTGCTTTTGCAGCATTAGGTTTCCTCTGTTCGTCAGACTGATTTTCCGGAAGCATTCAGACAATCAGATAACACTAACGGTGACTTGCAGAGTTTGAAAGTTCTTCATTTCACATGCAAATCTTGTGTTAGTGAAACAAGTCGCTTCTAAAGCTCTGTAAACCACCCAAAACTTGGTAAAGAGGTTTAATCAAGTTTGAATTACTCTACAGCAGACCAAAGTCTTTACAAGAGATCAGTAAAAATAAGTAACAGTGTTTTGTAGATGGCTTTTTGAGGGCTATAACCTAATTTTCTCTTCAAACAAGCTTTTCCCACTACAAAGACAAGTGGCTAACCAAACACACTGCTTCCCCCACAACCCTGACACACACACTCACACACATTTCACTGAGAGGAATTGAAAGGAAAACAGATCCTCTTGGAAAAAACCCTGACGTTTTGGCCCTGGTGATGTAATGTGTCAGGAAAATCAAACTAACCACGTCCAACCCACGAGTCTCGAGTGACAGATGGAGTAAACAAAAAGAGCGAAACAAATGAACCGTCCACGAGTAGCCAGGCAGTAAACGTGTGAAGCGCAGCAGTGACAGCAAATGTCCTTTTTTTCCTTCCCTGCTTGCCTTTGTTCTCTTCAGTTTGTCCACTTTTATGCTTTTTGACCTCAGTCTGGAGTAAAAAAGTCCTTCAGACCCTCCTTCTCTCTCGTACAGAACCCTTTTTATTAGCTCCCTCTTGTAACACACTCCCTCTCCTCGCTTGTCAGAGCTTGCTGGTGACAAAATGATTTGTGATAGCTTTATGTTCTAATAACTTCTCTCTCCAACTCATGCTCACTCACTCACCCTCCTTTCAAGTTGCCGTTGCTTCACTAGAGCCAAAAGCTCTCCGCCCAGGAAATGAGGCTAACAAACTCTCTGAAATCTGTTCCTCTCACAGTACTTCACTTATACTGGCCAGGAAGCCCTTAGCAGCTTCTGGAAGAATCACACACACACACACAGAGAGTAAAAGGACAGACAGGTAAATAACATGGGCATAACACTAATGTCTGGCCAAACCAACCACACACCTTTTTAAATGACTGCAAATGTAAGATGATGGACGACACACTGGAATGCTCTTTAATGCAAAAACGCACTCCCAAACCGAACCTGACAAGCTGCACAACAGAGCACTGTTATCAAGACCACGTTTATGTCATGCGGTGAGCTGATGTTCACTTTGCTGTTTATTTTCTGGCATCTGTATTGAATGTTTTGAAGCAACTAAATAGATGTGAGGCTGAAATGTTCCAAATACACATTTGGCTGGATTGAACAAAAATAAGAGTTTTTATTTTTTATTTTTTTTTATTTTACTGTGCCGAAAGAGCTAAACAGAATTATGTTTTAATAAATCAAACTGCACAACACACCTTAGCAATATTATAGCAACCAGTTATTTGCATGTTCTCATATAATCTCACTGCCCTAGGAAAATACATTGAGTCAAAGGGGAATCTACAGTAGGCTATATATACTGTGCTGGAAAATAATTCCATCATCATCCACAAAGCAGTAAACATTCTGTAAAAGCACTGTTTATATGGTGAACTTATCAACATGCTTTTCATTTGGATTAGCTTGGTTGGTTTTAAATGTCAGTAATTAAACAAATCTCTATAATTCACGTATGTTGTGTTTTCTGTGCTAGCTCACATATTGTTCTTAACATAGGCTACAGCAGAGAAAGCTTCGATATTGTCTCGGCAGCATACATTTTCATGTGTTTCTGGCGCCCTCTCGTGGACCAAATGAGAGCTACTACTGTTTTATTGCTATTAAACATCACCATTAACAGGCATGCACACAGACTTTAGGATTAAGCATTTTAAAGCAAACTATTTTATACTTTTTCTTGGCATGTAGCGGGTTTGCATCTTCTTTTCAGAAATTCAGAATGAAAAAAAAAATGATAAAAAAAAAATTCCTGTAGCATATTTTGTTTTCCAAACAATAAATCCCTCACTATAGCTTCTGTATCATATGATGTCTGAATGTAATACTTCAGTCTTCCCTGAGGTTAACTGTGGGACAGGGTCAAACCCAGTCCGGCACCATTTGTGTTTGTGGGTACAGCCAACACCGGCCTGCAAACTATCTCAAAAAATATAGAAGGGGAAAAGGCTCTAAACCAGAGAGATTGCTCACACCAGCACACACTTCTAGAACCCACAAACTCAAACTGCAGTGTGAAGCGCGAATATAGTGAACATGCAGTCTCAGAACCTGTGTGTGAATACTGTCATTCACACGAAAGTGTCAAAGCTAGCGCTTACTGGAAGTTTTCTTCAACTCTGGTACCCCTAGTGTTTATTTATTTGTTTTTAAAAGACCTTTAACCTATGATTAATTATTTGGTAGTTTTATAAATTCCATTTAATTAAAGGCTATTGATAAAGAAACTAAATAACACAAATCAGAGTTAAACTGTATACAGAAATGTCTGAAATTTTGGTAAAAAGGCAAAACTTCACATAAAATGAATAGACAAAATACCAGCTTATGTCATATTAAGTTTATGTTTAATGTCTCCTTTTTAGTGAACAAAAGTTCAACAGTTACAGTTAGAGAGCTATTTAATCCAATTCCCACTAGTAAGAATTCAATTGTAGAGCTACCTACTGTAATTACATTTTTACTAATAAAATTACAGTTACAGAGAGTAAAGCTGGGAGAAGTTTAAAGGGGTCATATGATGCGATTACAATTTTTCCTTTCTTTTTGGAGTGTTACAAGCTCTTAGTGCATAAACAAGATCTGTAAAGTTGCAAAGACTAAAGTCTCAAATCCAAAGAGATATTCTTTTATAAAGTTAAGACTTGTCCATGCCCTCCTGAAACAGCTTGTTTAAACACACCCCCCACATGTCTGTGTCACTGTGTGGGAAGATTTGCATAACACCGCCCAGATGTTCACGCAAAGAAAGAAGGCGTAACTTTTATTCTCGCTGTAGAATTGTTGTTGCCGCCGCCATTTCAGATTGGCTTTCACCGTAGACGAAGCAGAGTAGAGGAGCAACAATAATGTACATTATGTGGAAAATAATATGTTTTTTGAACCTTAAACCGCATTAACACATTTCATTACAAGAAATACACACAACAACGTTCTTTTTAGCAATGCCATATGATCCCTTTAAGCTAATTTGGCATGCAATAGTTAACAGGTGTTTAATTCGAAATAGCAAGAGTAGTATGCTAGTATGCAGCATATGGCTGAATTTGTGTCGGAAAACCTGAACATAAACTGCTACTTAACAGTTCCCACAACAGAAACTTTGAAATAGGATAAAGCCTACATGAAATGGTCCAGTTTTCCATGTAAACAGTCTGAAGTCAAAGGATGCATTTTAAGAGTCAATTATATGGTGTGTGGAAAACAGTAAGTTTTTATTTATTACAAATACAAAGATGGTCACACTTTATGTTAGGTGAACTAACCTTAAAAACTGTCCTGCAGAGTTTAGCGCAAACATAAATAAACACACACATTAACCAGCAAATCACTTACTAGGCATACTAGAAACATCCAGGCAGGTGTAAGCTAAACTCTGCAGGACACTGGCCCTCCAGGACTGAGGTTGGACACCCCTGCTATAGATTATAGATTTAATGTGCAACCTCATGTTTTGGGAAATTCACACATTTTCAGGTATGGAGTAAGGGCATGGTTAGGGTTAGAATTATTTGGAAAATATTAATACAAACAAACAAACAATTTTGGTCCAAAACATTATTTATTTTATTTTATTTTATTATTTATTTACCTTAAATCTTCAGCAAACCAGCACCCCCTGGGATTGAAATTAAAACACTATTTGGAAAACTCCAATATAGAAGAGATTATTATAGATTATTATATTATATATCATAGAGCCCCATTCCACAGAGAGCCCACAAGCCTCACAGAGGTGGAAGGGTTGTGTCTCAATGCACAGCGATCACTTTCAGTGAGCTCTAAACCCGACCCAGACTGCCTATACTGGATTATTTCTTCACGCCGTCTGCGCGTAAAAACTCTTCTAAAATGACTCGCTGGAGAGAATAAACCGACGCTTGTCCAGTGACGTTTCCATACACCGTCCCACCGGAACGACGGCTTACTGTTACTAGGATTCAGCTTTCTGGAAGACGATGCCTCAGGAAAGTGCAGGCACTGAACTGAAAGAACTGCGTGTGTGGAGCTCATGAGGACTATTTGCGACTGTAATAAACATTGAAATGATGTTCACAGCCAATGAAGAAGTACTGTTATTCTTTAACAGTGGAGATGAGAAAAGGTTCGGAATTGTAATTCACACGAATCGTTCCTCAGGTGAACAGACACGTAGAGATGACCAAGCAACGTAGATTGTGCTTCTTTTAAGAATTAATACGCTACGTTATAACATTTTAGCTTCTTTTACACCCACACACACACACACACACACACACACACACACACACACACACCCACATATTATATATTCATATATATATATATATATATATATATATATTATATAGTTATTCCGTTATATAAGTTTTTTTTTTTTTTGTTTTTTTTTATTACCATACTAGTAATTGATTATATTAACTTTATTTTAATGATATTTGCATTATTTATATTATTAGTTGTCCAGAATGTTTTGACAGGTAACTGGTTTTATTCAAGACAAAACTTAGATTTGCTTTGGTTAACAGGAATTTCATTGAAAATGGTAACACTTTATTTTGATATTTCATAACTTTGCAACTCCATGTGACATAGCAGTCAGTGGAGTATTAGGAGACTGTCTGCTTAATATCTGCTGCTAACACTTTATTTTCATTTTCCCCCAAAAGTAATTCTACTGACTAACTTTGCAAGTGCATGTCAAATTATTCTGCTATCCCTAATCCTAACAGTCTACTAATAGTCTAAGGAGAGTTAGTTGGCATATAGTGGCAAAGGTATTATAGTCAGCAAAGTAGACACAGTAAAGTGTTACTGTGGAAATAAATCTTCTCCATTCAATGGCATTCTACAGAATTTTGTGCTTCTAAGTTTGTTTGGAGACTAACAGTTTGGGGAGGCTCCTTTTTAGTTTCAGGATGACACTGAATGCCCTTGTGCACAAAGCGAAGTTCATATAGAAATGATTTGTTGTGTTTGGTGTGGAAGAACATAACTGACCCTCATTGTGATCCAGGCCCCATCGCTGTCTGAATGGGAGCAAATCAGCCAAGTTCCAGCATCTTTATTTTTCTGTGAGAATCCAAACTCTCTATTAATGACCATGATTTTTTAAATTAATAGCATACGTGGAAGTGATATTCAGGTGTCCATACTTGTTACCATATACTGTAGTGTTTCTTCTTAAAGTTTAATTTAATTATTAACCTTTTAGTTTTCCCGTATGACTTTGTGTGATTGTTTGTTTGCAGTATGTAACTCTTCGTGATCTCTGGGAGATGGATAAGTATGAGAAACTGGCTAAGATCGGTGAGGGCTCATATGGAGTGGTGTTCAAATGCAGACACAGGGACAGCGGTCAGATAGTGGCTATTAAAAAGTTTGTTGAGTCTGAAGATGACCCGGTCATTAAGAAGATCGCACTGAGAGAAATCCGCATGCTGAAGGTAGATGGTAGATATGGGATTGTACGCTTACTTATAGCAAATCCCCCATGTATTTGCACACTTATACATGAACATTTTCATTTGTATCCATGTAGCAGCTGAAGCATGTGAATCTGGTCAACTTGCTTGAGGTCTTCAGGAGAAAGAGACGCCTTCATCTGGTCTTTGAGTTCTGTGAGCAAACTGTTCTAAATGAACTGGACAAACACCCCAGAGGGGTCAGTCCACGTTTCCCTTTTTTTATTATAATTATATTTTTTTTATATATACCTTATAAAGGCTAGTACTTGACCAGTAAATGCACCCCCTAGCAATATCTACAGTACAATATTATTTTTTAAACATATCAAAGGATATATATATTTTTTTAAATCAATAGTTTTTTTTGTTTGTTTGTTTTTTGTTTAAGATATTTTGGCCCTATAGAAGCTTATCTTAATTTTTTTTCTTCAATTTTCCTCTTTCCTTTCCTTTCCCATTTTTTTTTTATACTAGTGTGCTCTTTATGCAGTATTGAATTAAAATAGTTTTTTTTTGTTAAATAGCTACTTTTTTTGTTAGTGTCTATTCAATGCTTTTCTCATTCAACAGAATAATGTTTTTAAATTATTTTTTGGGGGGTAATTTCTCTGACAAAATTAATACAGGATTAATTTGTGATTACTTTGATTAATCAGCATGTCATGCAATTAGAAAATTTTTTTAACCACTTCACAGCCCTATTATATATTATGTTTATACTGTTATCTTTAAAATCCAACCCTATTTATTTTGCGTTCCTAGTCTTCTTGCAAAAATATTTGCCTCTGTAATCTTCTGTTCAAATGTAATAACTTGTCTCACCCTACAAACAACTTTCTTTTAGCTGACTTCACCAATCCCTCTTTCTTTTCAGCCCCTCCTCTCCTACAACCTGGAATGCACATTTTCACAATGCAATCTTCTTGATGGATTTTCTGATTCTTTAATGTTATTTCATGCTGACTTCAATAGACTGTACCTAGCTGTTGTTTTTAAGAGCAACTAAACTGGTCAGACCACAAAGGCTGTGGCTGCCCAGCATTCTCTCTCTTTCCCAGAAGGCCTTTCAGCCGTAACCTTAGCTGCTTCTCAAAACAAAGGAACTGGTTGCCAGTGACTACAGGCCCATGGTTACTGCAGATATATGGGAGCTGCACTGATATTTAGAGAAGAAGATAATTTAACTGTTAGTAGATCCTGCCAACTATGACAGAATGTTAGATCCTGCTAATCTGTAGTCAGCAGAATCTAAGAGGCTGGATATTAACATTTGTCCCTTTCCCCCCCCTTTAGGGTTCCTGAGGCACAGCTCAAGAATATTGTGTGGCAAACTCTACAGGCTGTGAACTTCTGTCACAAACACAATGTCAGTATTGTCCAGCCTCTCTTTTCCCGTCTACCAGTGTCACTTATGACTGCTACAGATAACCGTGAAAAGTCACACTATTGAAGAAGCTCATTTTTGGAATGAGGAGGAGACAGCTAACAATAATAAAATATCTTGGAGTTTGTTTTTAAAATCTCATGACCTACAGCAGGAGTCATGGAATCAATGACTACGTTTACATGCACCCTCATAATGCAAATATAATAAGATTTGGTCAATATTGCTATTAAACGTTTACCAATATTTAAATCAAACTGATGCAATTAAGCTCATAATCACAGTCACCGTAATTGAAATAAAATATGTGGTGAATGCCAATTTCAATCAGAATAAATTGCCGTCACATTTTGATATTCATTATGGCGCAGAATAACCATTCAATAGATCCATAAAAGGTCTAGAGATGTGCTTTTCAAAAGTCGAACTTAGCATTGTGTTTTTAGAATGCTTTTTCATGGACGAGACGCTGCAAAAGATGCAAACCATGAGCGCAATGGTCAAACACATCCATCAAGTGCATGTTTATGTAGAAAAACAGCTGTGAAGTAGCATAGATGAATGGAAAAATGCATTCTATGTGAATGGCACTTTACATTTGACGAAGAACTTATTAAGTGTGGATACAGTATGTGCTATATGAATGCAATCCAAATAAACTACATGCTGGCTAATCTAATAATTTACTAATCTAATCGTAAGCTGTCAGCCATATTGTAATGGTCAACTTGATGTCATTTACCATAGTAATTGCTGAATATTCAAAAGATGCCACAATCCTGCACAAAATGCCTCAACGGCTCTGTGAGAACCTACAATATGGTGAATGACGTTGACCGTTCCAAGATGGCGGCTGCATTTACATGCCTGGAGCGGTCAAATTGGGCATCTATACATAGCTATGGGATGCACACTTAAGAATTTTTGTGGAAGTAGTAGGTCATCTGGGTATTTTTTTATATTTCTATTTTCATGAATGGTGCAAATTTGGACACGAGGAATGACTTTTATTGAGCTATTTTGTGCTAGATTCTTGCTAAAATCGGTTCAATTGCCTGTGTTAAGAGATATTTTTTTTGAAAGAATATGTCCTTATTATAGTGGGGGTTTTGTGTATGTACCTCTGACAGCGTCTGTCTTTGTGTGTGTATACCAGTGTATCCATCGGGACGTCAAACCGGAGAACATTCTTCTGACCAAGACCGGTGTGATCAAACTATGTGATTTTGGCTTTGCTCGCATCCTCAGTAAGTGTCTTTGCCCCACTCACTCACTCACTCACTCACTCACTCACTCACTCACTCTCTAGCCATTTATGGTGCATTTAGCATCTTCACTTCATTAATGACTTATTTATACTTCCTACCTATATCAGCTGTCATGTGTCCTGAGCTCACTTTCAGGGCAGCATGAAGCCTCACAGGTGCAGTCAGCCAGTCAGGATCTGCTTACATGCATCATCCTTGGGTTTCAGCGTATTGTTACTATAGGTTAACACAAGGTCTATCCATCAGCATGTTGTAATCCTTTCTGTGTGATGTACATGTAATTCTGAATCTATGTGTATGTAGCTACTAATCTATGTTTTGGGGACACAGTTATACCCAGACATGAATTAAACATGTCAAAACATCCTTTTGAGGATGTCCTCATTTGTAAAAATGTGTTTTGTCTCTCTGTGTGTGTGTGTGTGTGTGTGCATGAAACAGCTGGTCCAGGTGATGATTACACTGATTATGTGGCAACACGATGGTATCGGGCCCCAGAACTCTTGGTCGGAGATACTCAGTATGGTCCCCCAGTGGATGTCTGGGCCCTCGTTTGTGTCTTTGCCGAGCTGCTTTCTGGAAATCCTCTTTGGCCAGGACGTTCTGACGTGGATCAGCTGCACCTCATACGACAAACCCTGGGTATTAAAAGTGAAAGAAAGGAGGAAGTTTGTTCACTGAAGGTTAAAGGTGACCCATTATGCCCCTGTTTATAAGATGTGAAATAAGTCTCTGATTTCCCCAGAGTGTGTATGTGAAGTTTTAGCTCAAAATACCCCCACAGATAATTTGCCACTTTTAGGGTATGAGCCAAAATGCGCCGTTTTTGTGTTTGTCCCTTTAAATGCAAATGAGCTGGTGCTCCCGCCTCCCTTTTCATAAGAGGGTGGAGCTTCAAGATCTCATGCTCAAGCATACTGGCAACAATAAAATAGGACAATATCATGCATTCTGACTGTACTATGCAGTAAATGCACATTTTTGAATTACACAGACAGGGAGCACGGCGCAATAAAAATAACGACATAGCTGGTCTCATGGTATCTTGCTATCATCACTGACTTCACATTGCTTTCATATGCAATTTTTAACTACCTCATTCCTATTTACGATAATTCTGGTAGCACATGAAGGCAGCATCCAGTGAAAACAGGCATAGACAATGGTAGCTTTAGCAACATTAGCCTTACAGAGTGCCAAGAAGCTCTTTTGGAAAACAAAATATGAAGTGTGATGCTTACTTTGTATGGAGCTGACAGTCGCGCATGAAGCTTTGGTGTTGATCCCGCTTTCAGAAGCAATCTTTACACAAATCCAGCCCTGAACTTACCCTCGTTTGTAAGGCAGTACAGGGCTTTTTCAAGGTTTTTTTCTGGGACATTTACTTCGAAAATGGAATTTAACCACCATGTCCTCAGCGGTCTATGAGAGACTCCTATGTTCCTTGGTGAATCCCAACACACAACACTTATAATGCGTCTTTGGCACCGACATTGTATCTCCAGCAGCTACAGCAAGAAAACAGTAATGGCGGACTGGTGTTTCTCACTCAGGGCGGGGTCTATGTTATTAGGGCAGAGAGTGTTACAAAGGGGCGGGACTTTCCCTAGTATGACGTGTATATAGGGAGAAATCTGGAACCGCTCGTTTGGAGAGACTGTTTATGATTTACTGGGATTATAATAAATGAGTGGGTGGATTTTTACCTTTAAAGGCTGGTTGATTTCACACACACTATGGCCACACAACTGTGTTCAAACACCTTATAAAAGTGTTTTTTTTTTTGCATAATAGGTCACCTTTAAATATAAATATCTGAGACCACTTAAAATGTGGAATTTTTAAGATTTAGAAACATTTCAAAAAATAGTTTTTAACATTTTACTTTAGTTGTAGAAATTTTGGGAACTTTCCTCTTTATATATAGTACTGTTATCAGTAGTAATCAATACAAAATGGCTTTTCCTGCCATTTAATTATGATAATGTTATTGTAAAATTGAATCATATCTTGAAAGAAAAAAGGCTGATAATAATAATAATATTAATATTAATAATAATTCTAATAACTATTATCCATTGAACTTTCACCACTTTAAGAGCATATTTCATTTCAGTTGTATGAATAAAGTTTGGTCTAAATCTCAAAAAAAAAAAAACCTGTTACACACTGACTCTTAACCTTTGAACTTTGACCTCGATAGGTGACTTGATCCCACGGCATCAGCAGGTGTTTAGCTCCAATGTCTTCTTTAGTGGTGTCAGCATCCCTGAGCCTGATAAAATGGTAGCACAAATACATACCTACTTGTAAAATAATAATAATAATAATAATAATTGTGGAATGTAAATTTGATTTTGATGTTATTGCTGTTGTTGTAGGAGCCACTAGAGAAGAGGTTCCAATGTGTTTCTCCTCATGCTATTACTGTGATGAAGGTGAGATGTCAATACAAGCTTATAAGTAGTGATGGCAAGATGACCTTTATGAAGCATTGAAGCCTTTCATCAAAGTGGTTCATAAAAGGGTTCATTACTCGAGGCTTCATTTGCTCACAGTTCCACCTGGTGGCCAAAGAGTGTAAAACATGCAGCTACATTACAGACGACCTGATGTGATCTACTGTATGATACTCTGTTTTGCACCAGTTAAGGCTTAGAAAAAACTGTGAAGAAAAAAATAAAATAAAAATCAATTTACACATAGACTAATCTATTTAAATGTGTATTTTATAATGATTGTATAATACATAATACAACATAATTGTGTAATAAACATATTGGTCTGAAAATTGTATTCTCATTAAGCCATGAAGTAATATAAACAGAAAGTCAAGTATGGTGACCCATACTCAGAATTAGTGCTCTGCATTTAACCCATCCGAAGTGCACACACACAGAGCAGTGAACACACACACACACTGTGAACACACACCCGGAGCAGTGGGCAGCCATTTTTATGCTGCGGCGCCCGGGGAGCAGTTGGGGGTTCGATGCCTTGCTCAAGGGCACCTAAGTCGTGGTATTGAAGGTGGAGAGAGAACTGTACATGCACTCCCCCCCACCCACAATTCCTGCCGGCCCGAGACTCGAACTCACAACCCTTCGATTGGGAGTCCGACTCTCTAACCATTAGGCCACGACTCCCCTAATGGGGCTATCAAATGTTTGTAAATCAAGTCTTTACTCATAATAGGCAGGAGGGGCAATATTATTTCAGACAGGACCACTCTGGCAAGTTACTTGAGTTTATTTAAACACAATTTATCTTTGGTGGTATGGTTCCTAATGGGGGTTCTTGCTCCAAAATTAATTGAACTCTCAGCAGTGAGGTCCATGCCAGCTGGGACTTGAAAGCCTTAGTGATCTGAAACAAAAGAAGACGACAACCAGAAGGTGCACAGTAATATGCTCATGCTTATAATGGGGAAGGAGGGAGGGTTGCGAGCAGTTTGAGCATACTTACCAAACAGTAATGCCATGTATATATGTCCCGTGTCTAATAGGAGAATAGGTCGCAGCACTGTGCCTACGTGGCCTGACTAAACTAACTGGAAAGTGGCGGAGTTTAACAGGGCAGAGGACTGTGAATTTACAAGACTCTAACCACTTCCTGAACCAGTCAGGCCAAGAGAGGATTTGGACGTCATCAATGACGTCATTGCTCTAAAGCGATACAACCCTAGATACGTGCTTCACTGAAAGCTGTCGGGATTTCTAAGTAAATTAGTATAATATCCTCACTAAGGACAGCTCCCAAAACCAAGACACCAGCATAAAAAATCTAAACACCAAAGGCTCATGTAATTAATACAGTGAAACAATGGATATGTCTCTTTTCAAATATATGTCTTTTTATGTATTATGATAAAAGAGACTAATAAAGTCTCTTTATTTTAACTGGACAGCAATACTTTCAGTCATGTCTAGTAACTAGATGTTTTCAATATCATTGAGATTAAAATTAAGTTTACAAATTAATGATTTATAGGCCTTTTTGGGGATTTCTTTACAAATGGATTCTATTAAACTCTAATAAGCTAAAAATAATTTATATGCATTTTAATTACAGATTCTATGAGTCCTAAAAATATTAATTATCCTATGGCTCCTTCTGATGGACAACATTAGTAGTACTCATATAAATTACTTTGATATAAATTATATAAATGGTTGATATAAATGGCTGATCTTGTAGAAGTCCCCAAAGCATCAGAATGTGTTATATTTGGCATATTTCCTTAAAATTTCCTGTGTCCCTGCATACCAAGATTTGTGAAGTTTTGACATTGCATTCACAACAATAAGTAATGATGGGCCAATATATTTGCTAATATATCTACAGTGATTAAACAAATCAAAATTATTTGGAAAAAAATAAATAAATGAAGTTTGAGCGACGAATGGAGCTCAAGCAGAGTTAAGGCAGAACACGGCGTGACTGAAGCATCATCTGACGCTCAGACACGCACTTACCCTCCTCCACCCCCAACTCCTCCTACAAAGAAACATGGTCACCTAACTGCTCGCCCACGGAGATATATCATCTATCCAGCTCATGTTGCTTAGATTGTTCAATATTTTCACAGTACGGAGTTACTCTACTGGTATATAACTGTGCATATAAAATTATCTGGAAATTGATTAGGCTTCAGGGGGTTCAAACCTAAGTGAGGTTTTGCCTGCGGATAATTCAAAATCTGAGCCCTTCAGAGCGAAGCCTGCTGCCAAACATTAGTTCAAGACCTCTACAATATTCTGACATTAACAAGTTGTCCTGACTGTAATAAATACAGTTCTCAGGGCACCTCGGGTTGGTGGATACCCAATTTCGTGCAAATCAGACAATGACCTAGGATAAGAACGACTTTTAAATGACTTTGCATTTGGCAGAAATAGGTTGGTTCATGAAAATGTAAGATGCCATACATATTAATTATCTTTGCAATGTTTGGATATATCAGATTTCTTTTTGCCAGCATGGTAAATAATTGCTTTGTGTAAAGTCTGGTGAAGATTGGACAAGCAGCTTCAAACATTTTATAGATGTTAAATCAGAGATACACATTTTGTTGGGCTTGATTCAATGTTTTAGATTTACAGTTCCAGAAATATGAGCTAAAAAGCAAATTACATTATCATAGTGCCACATAGTGGCATGGGTGTCTGTGGGTGTGCCTGAGTAGTGGAATTTCTAACCATCCCACCAGGTTTGGTGTCTCTAGTAGAGGTGTATAGTAACAAATTACAGGAAGACTTGCAACTCTTTACCCAAGGAAGGCTTCACATGAGGGCTGGTGCTTTCAGACTCCAGTTAAATATATACGGCTAATCAAAGCTTGAATGAATTTATAATTAGAAAACTGAAAGCCTGTAACATGTGGATAACTCAAATCAAAACTACAGCAGTTTGGAACTTAAGCACAATAGATATAATGAGCAATATAAATAACAAATAGCTTCTTCTTACCGAAAGCCATTGTTTTAATCACAAACAAATGCAGTAAGAAAAAAAAAATCGAGAAATAGAAATAAATAGTAGAACAGATAAATCCTTTCTAGCAGAAAATATTAATGTAAACAACTGTCTGATTAATCACTTCTGTCAGTCAGTGGAAAAGCAATTAGTCAGATTAGTCAATAATAAAACAATCACATAAGAATTTGTTTTATTAATTTTAGCACAGCAGTAAGTGTATATTTATAGATATTTTATGCTATATATGTCTTGGCATGACGACTTGATTTAATGATTTCAGTATTTAATATTTAATGATCTATAGTCATTTTACACAGATTTCTTTGTAACTAATTGTCAGTTCACTGTAGTTATACAAAAGTAAAATAAAATACAAATTGGTTCTTTGTATTTTTATTTTTGAAAGATTTCTCATCCTGTCCTAGTGGGCAAAATTATTACCTAGTGTAGTAATACAGATTTCATCTTACATTTGACATACCTGATAGTTTAGAATTTGCTATAAACCCCCCCAGCATCAAATCATGGAACTAAGCATGTATCCTCATAATGACTTTTCTCCATACGTAACCAAGTTTTGAGATGTGGTGTACTTTGTGCACAGAAGATATAGATACTCTGCAGATCTCCAGGATCAGGAATGGGGTCCCCTGTGTTTTAATATTATAAACCACTGTCACATTATGTCAAATGTTATACGCTTGTATGTTATTTTTTTACTTATCTTCTCACTTTGCCGACAAGTAACTTAACTCAAACCGTTTGAGTAAACAGATATCCTTAAAACGTGACAAGTTAGGTTTACTCAAACCGTTTGAGGAAACAGATTGCCTTAAACCTTTTAAGTTTTAAAACTAACACACTGTAAAACCCGACAAGTAACGTAACTCAAACCTTTTGTGTAAACAGATATCCTTAAAACATGACAAGTTGGGTTTACCTCAAACCGTTTGAGGAAACCGATTGCCTTAAACCATTTAAGTTTTAAAACTTAACAGTTATGAGTACTCTGAACTTAATTCAGTTGAGTTCACTGAAAGAAGATATACATTGCAATTAAGTAATTAAGTGATTAATTGAGTGATAATTGAGCATTAGTGATGAACACCTGCTGTTAACAAACAGAATTACTGAAGAAAAGAGAGAAAGGAACTACAACTGACTTCAGACAGTAGCCTCACTAAAACCTGACAAGTTATGTTAACTCAAACCGTTTGAGGATATTGTTTGACTTATATAATTTAAGTTTTAAAACTAACAGTTATGAGTACTCTGAACTTAATTCCGCTGAGTTCACTGAAAGAAGATATACATTGCAATTAATAATTAAGTGATTAATTGAGTGATAATTGTGAATTAGTGATGAACAGCTGCTGTTAACAAACAGAATTACTGAAGAAAAGAGAAACACAAGAACTACAACTGACTTCAGACACAGCCTTAGATAAAATAAACTGAAATAAAATACATTAAATCTCTCAAGATCTGATTAAACAACCCCACAAACAGCATCACCAGCTCCACTTATTAATAACCAGACTGACTTTAATTCTGTCAGACGTCTACAGAAGATCTGATTGAGAATTAACTAAGGTTTAGATGTTGATTTATTGTTTCATTTGAAGTGACCATGTTAGAGATCAGTGTTTGCTTTAGTTGGGCTCTTGACCCTTGACTTCTGTCTTAGTATTTTTTTTATTTGGGTGTTGTAACCATTTGTTGTAACTCAAAAGCCCAGAAAAAATATCATCAGGTATTATACACACACACTCACACTCTTAGAAGCTGCTTTTATCCAAAGCAACTTACAGTGCATTCAGGTTAGCATTTTTTTTTTTTTTTTATCTAATCTGTACCTAGATGTTGGTTGTTATACTGTATATTGGTGATGATAATTATTGATTATTGAACTGTTTGGAGTCTAATCTCTGATGAAATAGGTGTTGTGTAATTAGTTGGATTGATTATGGTAAAAGTGATTCTAAGAGCCAGTGGTTTTGTGATAATCAGTTAATATAAAGAACTTTCCAAACAGTTTGGTTTTCTGTGGTGTCACTTAGTCACACACAGACATCAATAATCAGCATATGAACCTCAACAATGGTGACCATAAAAAAAACAATGCAGCAGAGCATGCTGGGAGCCATGGATGAGTTTTGTACTACAATAGTACCCAGCATGCATTGCAGCATGTTTTTTTTTCTTCTCATAACCATTGTTGAGGTTCATATGCTGATTATTGATGTCTGTGTGTGACTAATTGACACCACAGAAGACCAAACTGTTTGGAAAGTCCTTCATATTAACTGATTAAAAAAGAGCCACTTACTTTATATTAACTGATTATGAATGGCTTTAGAGATGACTATAGAACAACTATTTAGTAAGATTTTGAACTCTGAACAGCTCCATAATTGATGATTATCATCACCAATATGCTGTACAACAACCAATACCTGATCATATTTTCCATGGGTTTTTTTGAGTTATAACAAACATGTTTCAAAAAACACATGGTTACCAACGTCCAAAAAAAATAATCTAAGACAGAAATCAAGGTCAAGAGAGCCCAACTAAACCAAACACTGATCTCTAACATGGTTAGTTTATATGAAAAAATATATCGGTATATATACCTTAGTTAATTCTCAATCAGATCTTCTGTAGACGTCTGACAGAAATAAAGTAAGTCTGGTTATTAATAAGTGGGGGCTGTTGATGCTGTTTGTTAACAGCAGCTGTTCATCACTAAAGCTCAATCAGCACTTAATTAATCACTTGATTACATAATTGCAAAGTTTTAAAACTGGTTTAAAACATGGTTTAAGTAAAGGCAATCTGTTTACTCAAACGGTTTGAGTTACTGTGACTTGTCAGGTTTTACAGTGTAGGTGGTGCTGACAGAGACCTCTCAGGCTCTTTTAGGACATGATGATGATGGTGTCAAGTTTAGAAATTATATGCTATTGTGTTCATAAAATATAGCATTTTCAACACAATTCACAATTGTCGCTGTCCAAAATGTGCAACATGATAAGATCTAAGTGATGTATACAAAGTTTATTTATATATAAAATGCTAAAAAATAAGTTTTCAAAACTAGAAGATCCATAAAAAGACTACAATGCATTATTTTTATTAATAGGCTAGATGTGTAGTAATATTGGTGGGTGTCGTACACAAATTCTGAAGAAATGTATATGTTTGTGTTTGTGTGTGCATGTCTTTACAGTCCTGCCTAGTTATGGATCCATCTGGCAGGTTGTCATGTGAAGAGATTTTAGAGCTGCCATACTTCCAGGAGGATGGGGGAACAGGATGGGGCAGAGAAACTGATCGCCTCCCAAGACGCTATGAGAAAGGCACAAGACGCAGAGCTCCCGCGGTATGAATCTACATTGAACAAAAAATTATGTCAGTAGCAAATAATGGAAAATCAATCCTGAGACTTGAGTTTAAGTCATACACTTAAGTTAAACAAATTCATTTGTATTCCAAATTAGGGACTTGTTAACAATGCAAGTCTTCAGGTTTAGAAGGAGAAACATTTCCTCACGTATCACAAACACTTAAGATAAAGGACAGTCTAACATGACATTCCATTTTTTATGAGAACCTGTAGTCATGATCACAATAAACTGGTTTAATGTTCTAAGGTTTAACAACATTGATAATCAGGCAAGTACAGCACGAAACTAAGGGCCAGATTTACTAAAAGCTTGCACCAGCTCAAACTTTCTTTAAAAAAAAATAAAAAATACTTTCAGGACTACTAAAGACACAGTGAAAAATTAGCAATGAAAAGGCATAATCAAAAAAAAGTAATTTTGGTAGCTGACCTTATTGCATATGCATTTGTAGAAGTTTATCTTTTTGAAATGCAACATTTATGGGAGAAGAGTATTTTAAAAAATAAACATTAAAAATTGATTTACAAAGGTTTGCAGTAGTCAGACATTATTAAATCATGTTTTTATGGGATTGCGGTCTCATGCTAATTTATCCTGTATTACAAAAGGTTGCAAAGTAAAGATGAGAATGGATCTAAGTGAATTAATGTAGATATTTATTCAACAAAAATCAGAACACTGAAGAACAGAACAACCACTAAATACACAACGAGAAGTGACCAGTGAACTGAAGAAAGCACTGGGCTTAAATACACAGGGAAACACTTGGGATTAATCAAGATAATTAACTAGACACAGGTTTAACAGATGAGGGCAAATCAAAAACCATGGCAACTAATGAACAGGTACAAAAGACACATGAACTAACACAGGAAACAGTGCGAAAGAAACGCAGTCCAACTCAAAACTGAACTCAAGCACAGATGACCCATTACAATACCCCCCCCCCCCAACCTCCTGGGGGGAAACTCCTCTGGGGGGACACCGGAGGAGGTAGAGCAAGGCCAAAGAGGACAGGGGGCTTGACAGGTAAGGGTGAAGGCAGTGGGACTAAGGACCAAGCTGGAGCTGGGGGAGGGGATGGAACCAGAGGGATGGATTGACAAGGTATCCACAGAGGAGAACTGGGCCCCCGACTGAGCCTGGTTTCTCCCAAGGTTTTTTCTCCATTCCATCACCGATGGAGTTTTGGTTCCTTGCCGCTGTCGACTCTGGCTTGCTTAGTTGGGGACATTTAATATGATTGCACTTGATTGCACAGATACTATTAAAACTGAACTGAGCTGGATGATGAAATCACTGAATTCATTGATGAACTTCCTTTAACTGAAAATTGAGTGTTTACTATTATAATTTTGCATTATTGACACAATTTTCCTGTTTAATACTGTAAAGGGCTTTGACACAATCTGTATTGTTAAAAGCACTATATAAATAAAGGTGACTTGACTTGACTTGACTTGACGAGGTGCAGCCGGAAGACTGGAAGACCATGGTGGAGGCAGACGACTGACCAAGGCAGAGCCGGAGGGACAAGGGAGCCCGGTGGAATCCAAGGACTAATGGACCCGGTGAAGTTGAGGGAGCATGGGGCCAAGGAGGAGCTGAAGAGTTGGAATGCCGAGGAGGAGTCCATAGCTCGGCGGCCTGAGATGAAGCCAGGGGATTTCCAGAGTAGAGCTGGAGTCCGGAAGGTCCAAGGGCAAATCCCCATAGGAGAGTGGTCTTTAAGGAGGAGCCGAGTAACTGAAAGGAAACAGTGGAGCTGGGGCTGAGGAACTGGCTGAGTTTGGAAGAGGAGGCAGGAGAGGGTGGCTGGGCGGGAACATGAATGTTCAAACAGACTTTCTGCTGATCGGAACCGATGGAGACACAGGAGATACAGGGTTGGGCGGAACCAGCAGAAATGCAGGAAATTCAGGGCTGATCAGAAACACAGATTCAAACATTGTGGTGCTGGGTGAAACAACAGACTTGGTGTAGGGAAAGAAAATAGGCAGGAAACACTCACTCTCCCAATCCATCAGCTCTCCCTCTTGTTGTTGAGGGGTTTGAGCTCCAATTCATCCCCTCATACTTCACCAGTAAATCCACAGGCACTGGCAACGATTCCTGCTCATTCACCTGGTCAGACATAGTTGGCTCAGGCTCTGGCGTAATCTCTTACTCTCGCTTCGGTTCATGCTCTCCTATTGCGGCAGGCTCATCATTTGTGATGGACTCAGGCATCGCTGGGCTAGTGGTAGTGGTTGGAGTACAAATTTATTCCTCACTATTGCAGATGTGAAGCAATATAGGTTGTTATTCATCAAAACGCAGTACACTAAAAAACTAAACAACCACTAAATACACAATGAGAACTGACAAATAATGTAAACAAAACACAAGACTTAAAGGTGCTATATGTAGGATTGACACATACAGGTGCATCTCAAAAAGTTAGAATGTCATGGAAAAGGTCTTTTATTTCAGTAATTCAACTCAAATTGTGAAACTTGTGTATTAAATTATTCACTGCAAACAGACTGAAGTAGTTTAAGTCTTTGGTTCTTTTAATTGTGATGATTTTGGCTCACATTTAACAAAAAACCCCCCCAATTCCATCTCAACAAATTAGAATACTTCATAAGACCAATAAAAAAACATTTTTAGTGAATTGTTGACCTTTGGGAAGAATGTTCATTTACTGTACATGTACTCAATACTTCATAGGGGCTCCTTTTGCTTTAATTCCTGCCTCAATTCGGCGTGGCATGGAGGTGATCAGTTTTTGGCACTGCTGAGTTGGTATGGAAGCCCAGGTTTTTTTGACAGTGGCCTTCAGCTCATCTGCATTTTTTGGTCTCTTGTTTCTCATTTTCCAACTTGGGCTATAAGCTTCTCCACCCTTCCACCAGACTCTAGGACCTTGGTTTCCAAATGAAATACAAAACTCGCTCTCATCTGAAAAGAGGACTTTGGACCACTTGGCTACAGTCCAGTTCTTATTTCATTAGCCCAAGTAAGACGCCCCTGACGTTGTCTGTGGCTCAGGAGTGGCTTAACAAGAGGAATACAACAACTGTAGCCAAATTCCCTGGTGGCTCTTGATGCCTTGACCCCAGCCTCAGTCCATTCCTTGTGAAGTTCACTCAAATTCTTGAATCGATTTTGCTTGACAATCCTCATAAGGCTGCGGTTCTCCCGGTTGGTTGTGCATCTTTTTCTTCCACTCTTTTTCCTTCCACTCAATTTTCTGTTAACATGCTTGGATACAGCACTCTGTGAACAGCCAGCGTCTTTGGCAATGAATGTTTGTGGCTTACCCTCCTTGTGTTGTCTTCTGGACAACTGTCAGATCAGCAGTCTTCCCCATGATTGTGTAGCCTAGTGAACCAAACTGAGAGAAAATTTTGAAGGCTCAGGAAACCTTTTGGGGGTGTTGATGATTAGCTGATTGGCATGTCACCATATTCTTATTTGTTGAGATAGTGAATTGGTGGGTTTATGTTAAAGGTGAGCCAAAATCATCACAATTAAAAGAACCAAAGACTTAAACTACTTCAGTCTGTGTGCATTAAGTTTATTTATTACAAGAGTTTCACAATTTGATTTGAATTACTGAAATAAATGAACTTTTCCACGACATTCTAATTTATTGAGATGCACCTGTAGTGTTTGAACTAGGTATTACAGTACAAATTCAAAATATTGGAGAGGGTTTTTTTCGCCCGGCCCCTCCTCCTCAGACTTGACACACACGCAGGTTGCCAGATTGATGACACAAACAGGAACGTGGGCACTTGACGATTAATGAAATGAAATGCGCTTTGTTTCCTGCGAACTGGCAACCTGGGGTGCTGAGATACAATTGGGTAAACTGGCAGTGGGCAGGTTTCACAAAACAAAGACTGACATACTGCCTCAGAATGCTCATTTTCAAAGGAGAATAACTGACTGTTGCATTGTTTTTCTGATGAACAAGTATGTTAACTTAGCATGTTTCTTAAACATCTGCAAACATAATATGTGACTTTTTATGGTTTAGTGAAGTCAAAATCTTACATACAGCACCTTTAAATACACAGGGAAACACCAAACAAGAATTAACCAGACACAGGTGTGACACATGAGGGAATGAGACCACACACCTGCCGACCAGCAGCGTAGCCAGAAAAGAGACTCTGGGTGTGCATCAGAAAAACTGGGGGTGCCACATTTATTGTCAGATTAATGTGCGGAAAAAAAAAACACTGATTCTGCATATCATATTACAAAATAGACTGGGCTGATGTATACAATTATACTCAGTCTCGCCACATAACCATAAAACTATATAAAATATAACTTAACATTACACTCAAGATTGCTAACAACATAGTCATAACACAGAACCTTTAACAGTGCCTGTAACCATACAGCCTATGAATGAATGAAAATGCATATTTTAATTAAAGAGAACTTAGAGAGCATGGGCTGCTTTTTGTGATTGAATTTGTGCTTCAATAATGAGGTCTAAGTTTAAGAATACATTAGAAACTTAAAACTTTCTGTATTTAACATTAACTTTCAACAGTAAAAAAACTTCTTCCCTCAAGTCAAGTTTTTTTACTAAAGAAATTAATCAGGGAGCTCTGCTACTTACTGCTAGTCTAGCAAGGTTAAGTCAAGATTCTTTATTGTTTAGAATGTGTGGCAAATGTCTTCCAAGATGATGAGGTCACACGCCACAGTCCGTGGCTGTTTGCGGATTGTTTGGCAGTCCGAATGTCGGCAGATTTTTATTTACAAAAATCATTGAAAATTTAAATTAGATTTTAAATTAACAAATATTGTGAGTAAAATACAATAGACCAAATTTAGAAAAAAATTTTTTTATTAAGACTATAAAAAAACAAATCTGCATCTATTTTTTAGGTGGCCCTGGCACACCCGTGGCTACGCCATTGCTGCCGACTGTAGTATAATTTTCACAGTGAAACGAGATCAAACATGACTTGCAAAGA
Organism: Cyprinus carpio; assembly: GCF_018340385.1. Classification (NCBI taxonomy): domain Eukaryota; kingdom Metazoa; phylum Chordata; class Actinopteri; order Cypriniformes; family Cyprinidae; genus Cyprinus; species Cyprinus carpio. The sequence continues at coordinate 3,758,099 of NC_056586.1, forward strand.
AAAGCAAATGGAGGATGATCGATGTCACCAGCTGTTGTTCTCTTAGCATGAATTTTGTTTTACGGAAAGAAAAACAAAGGAGAAAAAAATTATATAGGTTAACATGTTTGAAAGATGTTTGATATTTACGATTTGAGATCGGGGCCAATTAAATAATCGTAATGACATCATACAGTTGACGTTTTTTTTTTTTTTTGGATGTTTGCATCAAGCCTCGAATCAGGCCGTGCTCCCCAATCGATTGGGGTTGCAAATCTGGCTCAAAACCAGTCTTAACATCTTGAAAATGAAGTGCAAATTAAGAACAACAACCTTGTTATACATATTGCTCACTTAACTTTAGTTGGTTATTAATTGGTTATTAATTGAAAGATATTTTGTTTTCCAGCATCAGTACTTCCCCCAGCTGACCAATAGTAACATCTCACCAGCACCTGAAATGAAGAATAAAAACAGACACAAACATGACCATCATCTGCCCAACATTTGACCTTGGGACTGGTGCAAATGTGTTTGGTAAGGCACACATGTTTTCTGTGGAACAAGTTGATGCATTTATTGCAAACAACAGGGGATTGCAGAAATGCTGTTCTATAGGAGGACTGACACTGTAATATTAGTAATATTACTGAAGTATAGTTATTTTAACACTTAATGTTGACAGATAGTCCTGGAATCTGATATTCTGCATATACAGTGGCCAGAAAAAAAAATATATATTTTGACACCGCACAAAAGTTATCTATGATATATACATTTATAAATTTAATAGTGTAAAAAGTTATAGTTTATTGGAGTACAATAAATTTCTGATAAATAAAATCATCTACTGTATGTCTGTTGAGGAAAGTGGTATCTTTTTAGTAGCATGCTTGACACCAGTTCTTTAAAGGCTATTAAACAATGGCTCTGAAAATATCTACCATCTTTTGTTTGCAGATTCCACTTAATTTTTTACCTAATGCGGTGACATTCAGATGTTAAGTGTGATTTGAGTGTCTAAATGTGTCTAAATGTATTTTTGCAGCCACTGTATGCAGGCAAGAGTTGGAAGGTAAAATAAAGCACACATTGGACAGAAAGAGTTACGACAAACTTGACTGTATGATTGAATAATTGTCCATGTGCTTTGATTTCAAGATAGTATCAGTTCTGTGTGCCATTAAGAAAATAATATATCTGCACTGTTTTAGCATTATGGATAAATAAAAGTTGTTTTTGTTTGTTTGTTTTTTGTGTGTCAGTTTCCACTTGATTTTCCTTCTAGAAAATGCAACTTTTCTCAGTCTACTTTTGTATGATGCAAAATTTTGGTAGCAAAACCAGTTCAGAACCACTGACCAAGATAACGCAGAAACTTTAAGGACAATTCTCATGATGTTTAGCTTAGAGTTCTTATAGTAACTTTAAATTTAAATAATGTAAGCGTAAAAAGACAGAAGAAAACAAGGCTGTTTCAGCTCTTCCAGTGGGTCAGATATGCATACAAGGTTTACAGTCACTGATATTCCGGATGGGACAGTGATCCGTAGCCCTCCTGACACTTGGCTTGACTGATCGTCTCCAGCTCTTTTATCAGATTACAGGCCTTGAGTGATGTATGGGTTCACTGTGTACTGGCACGACACTGACCCCTAAACTCATCAGAGACATTCCAACAGCTCCATTAGAACTATTACATCATACTTGCAAGTTCATGTTCTATTAGTTTCTTGTTGCTTTAGTTTTCTTGTTGGTTGTTTTTGGCAGACATAAAGAGTCCTGTACTCTGGATTTTTTTTTTTTTTTTACATTGTATTGTGTTACAGCTTGGGAGTCAATACAGGCTTAAACTGCATTTTTAAAAACAGTTTTGAAAATGATCTAGGACCTTAAAACAGTGTTTTCATCCACATTAAATTCAATATGTGTCTATCCTGACGAAGGTATTTTGAACAAACTCACTACTAAGTCACTTTAGATAAAAGTATCAGCAAATTGCACAGATGTAATTATTATGCTTCAATGTAGATAGATAGATAATGAATAGGAGCAGAGGTCTGAACTTGCAGCTACACCTAGCCACTGCCCTCAGTGATCTGTTCTCGTTCTCATACTCTACAAAGACTGTCATCTCTCCAACCGAACGTCTTACTGCCCTCTAGAGCCTACGCCCTGCCATATTTAACAAGACACTGTATCTCACCAACACCTGCAGTCACACACACATCATCGACACAGCTTGAGTTCTACAACCCCAGCACCAACCAGAACTGCCAGGTACAGACTGGATGCTACAATGGTCTGTCGGCCAGCCTTCAGCACAATTTAATTGAATTTAATTAATTTATTGTTATGACGAGAGGTAGCAGGAAAGAATCCATGACGTTCCCGTCCGTATACATTCTTTGACCATTTATTGACATGACATAACAAATAAATGCTTACATGTTTATGGACATGACCAAATGAGAATGTTTAAAAAAAAAAAAAAAAAATTAGAATGGTCAACAGAGAGTGAGCGTTACCCACTACTAATGCAGGTGAAATAGGAAGCACAACCTGGTAAATATCCACCTGCACCCATATGGACTAAACACACCCGCAAATACATAATCACAATATAAAAAAATCTAAACTTACAAATTGTCATTGGATGCGTACAACTTTCAGTGACACCACTGTAGTGATCCATTGATGGTACACACTGTACATCACATCTTCAATCTACCAAAAAGGGATGGCCCTGCACCACACATCCCACTCTGCTGGCTACCTGCATCAGATTCAAGGCTTTGTCACTTTAATGCATGACAGAGGCACTTATGATGGAGGTAAATGGGACCTATCCATAAGACATAAATAAAAAAAAAAATTCCAAATTATAGCCATGTGGCATTAACACTATGCGTGTTAACATGATTTTAGCGTGAAACATGCTCCACTTTTTAAAACCTCCCAATAATAATAATAACAATAATAATAATGTTATTTTTTTCTTTTTCATCTGATTGTTCACTCTGGAGCATTACAGTCACCTACAGTAGGTCATAATCTATATTATGCATGTTCAGATCCTCCATCTTGCGGCAGATCCACACACATCCAGACCTAGGCATTCCACCCTCGTTATGTGAGGGATAATGTACATGCAGACTGATATCGTACAATAAACCTGCCATAAATATTTTATTAGCTCTTTTTTTTACCCCATTTTGGTGACTATTATAAAAGCCTATTTCTTGTAAACACAATGTACAAACCTCACAAAATATGGTACACATGAAAAACAGGACAATCTGAGGAAACATAAACCAAAGTGAAGTTGCTCTCTAAAATGTAGGGTGATCCACATAATCTGCCCTGTGGCTAGTTGCTAACACTGGTACTAGCTTTAAGAAAGGCCCTTTCTTGTGCTGTGGAAAGGTTGCTGCATGCCCAACCAGCCCATGTGCACCCAGATGTACGTCTGCAAGATGTCTGTTAAAGATTGTTTCATCTGGAAAGCATCTGCTGTGTACAAACATCTGACGGACATCTTTAAGATTTCTTATGTGTTGTTTCATCTGGAGGGCGTCTTTTGTGTTTAGTGGTACGGTCATTTGACATCTGATAGGAAACTTCCTAGACGTATAGCAGATGAGCAATCACTCTAAAAAATACGTCTTGCAGATGTAAAATCCAGACCTCTAAATAGACATCTCCGTGATATTTTAACACCTATCCTGGTAACTTAAAATAAATATTAAGGTGATTGAGAAACATTCAGCTTTGAGACAGTGACATAAATTGGGTGAGACCTGTGTGAATTGTACAGTTTCACTAGAAAGAAATCAAAGAAATGATTTTAATTGTATGTTTGTTGACCTGGTTATAAAGTCAGAGAGAGCCCATGCACCTCTTTAACACAGAGAGAACTGAGATGAACATTGTTCTTCAGTGCTGTGTTTAGACAACCGAAAAACACTGTGTTCTCATACGTGCACGACACTCCAGCATATACTGCAATCTTGGCAACTGGTTAGGTATCTTAGCTTTATTTATTGTCACTTTAAATTAACCATTTAACTTAATCGCAGACAGTGAGAAAAAAAAAAAATTACAGCTGTTAACGGAAAAAGGCTTTAAGACCAAGCAGAAAGGCTCTTCCAGCTTATTGCAATTTTGTTTCATCTGGAAAGCGTCTGCTGTGTACGAGGGTATGGTTGTGTTATTTGTGATTTCTTGGGTGAGGTTTGTTGTGTGTTTGGAATTAATTATGCATTTGGCTTCATACCAATTATACTCTTTGCAACTGTTATGTTTTCAACCCAAAACAACAAACTAAATTAGATAGACATAAATGTCTTAATTTCTAGAGAAAAAAATAAAATAAATTAATTAAACAATTTACTTGTATGACATTATACTATAAAACCAATACTAAAATGTTCAGAAAAAAAATCATGGCCAGTCATGTCAGGAGGAGGAGGAGGTTATAGCTCGACCTAGCAGCGCGTGACGCTGGAGGCTCGTGTTGTTTGGGTTCACCCAGTTTGTGGTGGTGTCGCAGGTATGTAGAGGTCTATTGCAAATGTTGTAATGTTGCTAGGTTGATTGTGGTTTATGTGGAATTCCGATTGTTCATAGAAATTCCTTGCTGTTTTTGCGGCTACCCCATTTTCCATCGGATTGAATGGAATAACGTGTTATTATTGGTTACTTTTGCTGACTCACGCACTGCGCATTGCCTGCGAGATTCGGTGTGTCAGCGTGCTGTTGCTCAGCTAGCTAAGTGTTCTCCATTTGGGTTATGTGGTTTGCCTTATTTGGGTGGGTAGGTTAATAGAATTATCATTGTGTGTTTTAGGGATATCCGCTATAGCAAGGAGGTGTTTGCGGCCTGCCTTGGGGCAGCTGCTGCTCTGCTTCGTGCTGTTAATGCACGTCTCCCCTATGTTGCGAACTTTTGGTTCGCACCGAGTCCAAGTTACTGGACTGAGTTCATCTTTCAAAGACACTGCATCATAGGCCCCTTGTGTGGCCGACTGAGTATCTGCCCTCAGATTCAGTTATCCACGGATGAATGTGTTTGTTATGTGATTCAATTGTGATCGTTTGAGTGGGTTGTGTTGTTTCTTAACGTTTATTTCATTTGTCTCGTTTGTTTGTTTTATTTCATTTACCAGCATTATTGTTGTTTGTAAAGTTATTTAATTTTTTTTGTTGTTGTTGTTTATTTCATTTATTAGCTTTATTGTTGTTATTGCAGTGTTAGTTTATCATTATTTCATTTTCTTTGTTGTCGTTTGTTTGCTTTATCAGTGTCGTTATTGGTAAAGTTATTTTGTTTTTGGTCCTTGTGGGGCCCAGATCGCAAACTAACATAGAATCAACGTAGTAGAATCGACGATTCTCGAAACGACGTTAATCTCCGACGTCGATCCAACATCGTTTTGCTCATCGGGTTAACGTTGATCCAACGTCAGGCACGCCATTCAAAACTAACGGAAAATCGACGCAATTGGTTCACTTACCTCACGTTGAATCGACGTTGATTTTCAGTTGGTTGAAACGATGTCAGAGAATCAACCACTGATCTATATATGACTATATTATAGATCAGTGGAATCAACACGTTTTCAACATAAAAATCGATCTAATTGGTTTGCTTATCTAACGTTGAAACGACGTTGATTTCATATGGTAATTAAAATGATGTTACTATTACCATTTTCTGCTTGTTTTAAAAATCTCACTATATACCTAAAATAAATGAGCCTAGTATATGTAATAATTTATTAAACACACATCACATTCAGTACATAATTTCTTATACTCTATTTACACAAATACAGGTTAAATACCGTTACAGAATACATGTTTTTTTGCACAAACTTCTTATGTCTATGCAAAGAAGACCCGGTATTGCACCACAATACACACACAAAGTTGTGATTAAATTTTCATGATGGGTAAAATGATAGTTGTCAACGTAACTAATTGAAAAGCCATATTCCCTGAATAAAAAATGTTATTACCTTTCTGGGTTTGACTTTATTTTCAAAATCTCCCAACAGTAGATACCTACCAGACATGTAAGAGACTGACACCAGCCTCAGTCCACGGTTCATATCATTACTTTTATATATATAATATATATATATATATATATCTACCATATATCTATATACAACAATGGTGACAGAGGCATAATTTCACTCTTAATTATTTTGTTCCACACAATACAGACATATGGGTAAGAAGGTTGATTTTATAAAGAATTCTTAAGCCTTGTAATACAACGTAAAGATACATGGGAGTTGAGAGCTATTTCATTTGCCAATTAAAACTTAAATATATCGTGATATCAGGATATGATCTAGGGCGTCCCATCCCACGGTCTCTCGTATTAGATTATCGGTCTGAGGCCGATATCGGCGCCGATTCATTAAGCGTTTTTCATGTTTATTAGGCATCGGCCATTTTAAATACAACGCATTTGACGATAAAAACCATGTTATTTGGAAATGAGCAAATCTGGAAATGATTCAGCCCACCTCAGTCAGACTGGCACCCCGATCGGTGGCCTAGACTAAGCCCCGCCAATAGTCCGTCTGATTTTTGGGGAGTCACGGGAGCGCTGGCCCAAGAAATACGGCTGGCGTGCGTTGGATGGAAAATGTTCCGATATCACACCGAGGTTAGCACAGGAGATGCTGCATTGATCATCATCACACTTCCAATACTGAAAACTCGCGAGGTAAGAATGCAGTAAAAGCCTTTCCTCAGGGAACTACGGCACTACATTGAAGTTGTATTAACTGAAATAGCCTCACCCCATGATGACAAGCCAGTTGAGGGAAAAATTACCGTGGGGGGGGGGGCAATGTTCCGTCATGCATGTGATATGCTTTAACGGATCTTTACATCAGTGCGGAGATAGTGAACTAAAATATGATCTCTCACCGTTCTCGGTCCAACCTTAAAGTTATTATTGTGAATAGACATCAACACGAATGAATGAAATTTCACTCCCGTCGTGCTGCGGTTTTTTTTTTTTTTTTTTTGTTATGTTGTCACAGAGCTTCCATGAAAAGCGTCCCTTTCCGTAAAGGATCTTAGTCAAGAAAAAAGCGCCATATTTGGACAACATTGCCAAATACTAACATGATTGCAAAACATTTGATAAGTCACATTGTAAAAAAATAAAAGTATGCAATTATGAAGAGCTGAAAGGGCTTAAGGCGAGCTCTGTCGCAACTCCTGACGCGACGCGATTGAGCGCCATATTCTGAGTTAGTTATTCTTGCCTGGATATTCGCTCTATCTTTGAATAAGCGAAATGCCGGGGGGTTATGGGGGGGATTTCCACCCTTCTGGTCTATGCATCCTGACCCTGTTTAATAAATTTTATCTCCGGTTGGGATAAAAACATCATGCAAACCCCTCTGACGGTCCAGATCTGAATCAAGATGATTCGCGATACGAGTACGATTGAAGCGCACATCGGAAGACTGACAGGAATACATTTTGCGACGCAATGGCTTTAACTGATTCGGAGTTTCATAAAAGCTCCCCGTTGGTTCTTTTGCTCGCTTATCTCGATGTAATTTGTTGTTGGAAAACCGTGGACATTTAAATCATGAAATTAATAGGCCTAACGTAGGCTTACAATGTATATATTAAAACTGAGATCACACTAATACACTTCCGGGAGTATTAAAAACATTTAATACAATTTATCAATAGCACTTCACCCCCATCGGTTTATTATTTCACAAAATCGCACCTGCTAATACCCTATGCTAATAACCATGCCTAAGAACGTGCAATTGTCAATAAGGTGACCTGGAAAGTTTTGGATGTCGCTGTCATTATTAATTCCTAGTTGCTATCGCCCTGATAACAGTTCAAAACAAAACATTTTACACATCAGACATAAAAATAAAGCATATTTACAATATGGGTTGTGTGTGATTTTAATGCAATTCTGGGTTGCAAATAAAAATGCTAAATATTAGACAAGTAATTCAACACACAACACATGATATATATATAATAGAGAGAGAGAGAGATGAGAGAAGAGAGAGATTACATTTATTAGGCCACAATTGTTCACTTTGTCGCAATTTAAATTTGCGTAGAAGTTTTACTTTGTTATAGGATGTTGATCATGGATGCAAGTTTACTAGGGTACAGAATGCTGCTTCTGGGATGCTCCCAGCACTTTTTTATGTTTGTTGTTATTATTAAGGTTGAATGTTGTGATTATGAACAGTTCCCACAATTACAATCTCAGTAAGACAATTTAAAAATAAGAACTTTGTCAAGGTTAATTTGTTATTCTGAATTTGACATAAATTTTATTTTTTACACTAGAACCATATATACGCGTTCAAAATATCGGTTATCGGTCTCCTGAATCCTGTAATAATCGGATCGGCATAGGCCCTGAAACCAATGCATATCGGTTCGTCGATTCCTAATGTGAACTATTCAGGTCAGTTTGACCAAAAGGTGTATGATGAACCCACAATTAAATATCCAGTAGGACAGACAAATAAGACACAAAGTTAATGTATAGTTGCTTTTTTGATAGATATTCTGCATCACTCCAATATTAAAATTGCTCCACCTTGGGGGGTAATTGTAAAAACAGGCCGCAAAAATATTATCTTATCTATATTGTCAGATATTATGGCAACATTTGATGCAAAAACATGTTTTTAAAATATGCCTTATGTGGCTAAACATGTAAAATAGCCTTGTGCTATCCAGCATGTTCTATATATACTTAATGCACTTTTAAAAAACTCTGTGGATCTACAACCAAAATCATGGGCCCCAAATTTTGATGTTTGGATTCAAAATGACAAATTTTTAATACCTTAAGGGTGATAAGTTTTTTTTTTGCATCCCCTTGAAAGTATTTTTCGGGCTGTTAATGTTTCCTGTGTTATATTTGGCATAACAGTACATCCTCTTGGTCACATGTCCCCAAAGACCACTTTACATTAATTGTGAAACCAAAAATTGAGCAACCTGGTGAACAGTGGAAAATTTGTCTTTGTCGAGCATAATTTCCGTAAGGTCCATACACAAAGAAAATTGTTTTTGTAGTTGGCCAAACCTGTGTTAATTTTTGGTTTTCTTTTCCCTCCTCCCACCTCAAAAGACAACAACAAACCTTTTCTCCCAAATTCGGTCCAATTTGCCAAGTACGGAATTCCCCTATTCTTAAAAATACACCAAATTAAGAAAAGTTTCACACGGCTCAGTTTAATACCAGATTTAAAACTTTTGGTAAATTTTTCAATTTTGGGTCAACTTAGTTTGGGAATTATTTTTTTTTTCCCGGCAATTCCCCCACTGTGTTTTATTAGACTCGGGGACATCATTGTTTAAATACCTTTTTATGAAGAATAAGTAGTAATTTTTGGTTCGAAATAAGATCCACATGGGGTAGAAATTGGACCTGCACTTTATCCAATTTCGAGCATCTTGGAGTCCACCCCCTTCAGTCATTGTCCCCCAAAACAGAAAAACCATGTAAAAAGACAAACCTCCTTTTTTCCTTCAAAGCCACCTGGATCCAATTAAAAGAAACTAACTTAGCACTTTACCCTTTTTCTCCTATTCAGGTCCAATTTTCTAATTTTTTAATATATATTTCAGTTTGGCTCGTATGTGTAACAAAAAAAAAAAATAATAAATAATAATAACCTAAAAAAAATAATAATAATATAAAATAAAATAACACTTTTATGTGGTTTTTTTTCTGTTTTCCCTTGTGCGTAGACCCCCCCCCTAAAAGCCCTTTTCACACTGCACGGTGGGTTCCCAAAAAAATTGCTCCTGGAAAATTGTGGCCTTCCCTGTTGTGAAACGCAAAACACCCATCCCCCCTGGGATTACAGTATAGAAATCAAATGGCTTTTAAAAGTGTGCTGTCGGTAGTTTTAGTTTGAATGGCACCGTTAAATCCGTGCCCAACCCTCTATTGTACCGGGTGTTTTTGAATATCAGGAACAAACATTATCGTGCCCGAAAAAATATGTGCAAACTGTAAATGAAGGCAGCGCTCCAGATACCTCACGCTCAACCTATCCATGTGGCTGAAGTGGAGATCCGTTGCACAACCATTTTTAAGGTTTGGAAAAACAAAACACATTTTCCACAATCGTACATGTCCCCCCAATTTGGTCCCCCCCCCCACCCTCTTACAGGGAATCTTTAAAATGGGTTTGTGTGGTGAACGCACAAAGATTACGGAAAACACTGCAGTTGATGAAACCACAATCAAACAACCTGGAACACCATTATCCGTTGTTGTATTTTCCAGAATCTGTGTGGAAGAGTGCTTTATACATAAACAACAATGTCCTAGTAGCTGATCAGCTGCCGTGGAGTTAAAAGATTGGGAAATAAACTCTTCATGCTTTGCTGCTTCTCTTTTCGTTATTGGTGGCCAGCGTTTTCATCGTTACTCACGTCCACATTGATGTTAGTGTCATCACGGGACCCTTATGGGTTGTGTGTAAACTCAATCACTGGCAGTGTAAGTGAACCAATCTAACAATCCAGGAACAACTGCTGGGACCATTCCCGTGTCGTACCGGAATCTCAGTGTGAAAGGGGCCTAAACTGGGCACTTTTATACAGTTTTTCCATTGTTTGTAGAATTGGATTTGTGTACCTCCAGAATTTGAAATGTTGTAACTGTTGTGTTGTGTTTGCTGGAGAGAATTAGTAAAAAATTAAAAATAACGATATTGCTATTACTAAAAAATTGTCTGGACCTTTAAATTTACCAATAATGCATGTGTGACTA